>NW_011948429.1:5319047-5419716 GCF_000503995.2 Ceratosolen solmsi marchali
CATTCATGATGAATTCCTGAAAAGTTCGTTCTGAGTGACCTTTCGTTACTAATGAAAACAAGCAAAGGCACATTTATTTCTTACATCTGTATATATTGACATGTTATTATTATGCTAAAATATTATTTAGGGAGCATAAAAGATTTTATCAAAATATTTTTTCTATCAAACTTATAACAATTATCTATTTATCGCCGCTGTCTTTTACATTAGATTTCGCATAGTTTAATAATATTTTCAAATTGAATAATCTTCATTAAATTGTTAAATTTATACTTACACATGTATATATATATATATATATATATAACATTATTTTATGAAAAATATCATTTTAATTAATAGTGTTTTTAGCTTTCTACTTTTTCATTATTAATCTTTATCTTTTATATTTACATTAATCGTCAATATTTATATTTCAATATTCTTACCAATAGATTTTTTTTTTTTTTTTTTTTTTTTTTTTTTTTTTTTTGACTATAATTAGCATTTTCCAAGTATATAATAACACGCATATGCATTTATGTACATATACATATTCTTTCATGTATATGTAAACATAATGTTGAAATAATTAACAATTCTAAAATATAATAAAAATTCAATGGGTATATATTTTAAAGTTTTGAAGAAAAAAAAATTATACATATGTACTATAGTGCAAATAATAGGTTATTGATTAAATTATATAAAATTTTAATTAAAAATATCGAAATTATTTTATTTATCTTTCTGTCCATAATAAGTTTAATAATTAATAACTAATATATCAAAAGTAATAAAAATTACTAACATTTTAGTTTTATTATTATAATTCCTTTTATTCTATAATCGATTTCATCTCTAAAAAACAGATATCTTTATAAACTAAAAGTTTCTCAACTCTATATTTATATATCTATAAATATCTAACATACCTATTTGTATTTATAATAACAACGAATGACTATATGGCTTTACCGAGCTCTGTATGCTTGACTATTTACATTTGTCATTGTCAAGGATAATGTGATGAACTTTGCTCATTTTTACTTGGATAATGGAGCTAATAATAGCTTCTCGATTCATCGCTTACTATTACATTTTTCAAATATCTACGTAGTTAATGTTAGAATTTGCTTCTTAAAAATTAATTCCGTTCAATTTTTCAAATAGCATTCAACTTGAAGAAGGCACGAGCATTTAGAATCAATTTATAATTCTTATTGAAGAATTATAATCTGTTACTAAATATTTTTATGTTTGTAAGCATGAATTTCCAATGTAAAAACCATACTTATTCTATTGATTAACAACTAAATGAAATCAGAATAATTATCTTAGGGAATAATAATCTTTATTTTTTGTCAAATAAGCTTTTAGATCATAATAAAAAAATTGTTAAATATTATAGAATGATATAGTTTATTTTAATATATAATTAGAAATTATATGGGTATATAAGAAATTAATATAAATTTTAAGAATGCAATTGAAAATTTGTTTAATTTATTATATTATTTTAGTAATTATTCACTAAACTTTTCAATCGAAACATTATTTACACATTAATAATTCATGTTTATAAAACTTAAAGTTCTTATGAATATCATTATAAGAGATCTATGTGAAATTAAATTCTCAGTCTTATTATCTCAGTCTAATTACTATGCGATTATTGCTGAAGCGAAAGATAATTTGGTAGGGGAGATTCGACGAAGGTGCACACGCACGTTTCACCTCCAGTAGTTGGCCCACTGAACTTCTCAGTTAAGGCTGTCTAAATATATATATATATATATATATATATATATATAGGCCGACCCTGCCACTCACACTATCGAAGTACGAAGGACTTGCATGTCGCATTGTTATTGCCGCCTCTGCAACGGCTCGCGGAGCGTATCGCCGATGCACTGTGAGGCGATCGAGTCACCTGGTCCGCCACCACCTGTACTTATCAAAATTGTATCGCATAGAGATGCCCCTTCCACTGTATGAAAAAGTAACATTAGATAAATTAAATTAAAAAAAAAAAAAAAAATTTGAATTTTTTATCTAATCAATCGAATGTTTTGAATTAATTATATAATAAATATTTGTTTAATGCAATTTTATCTCTTTAGTTTCTCAATTCTGCCTTTTAATATAAGAATGAGCATTATATCCATTGGAAAGTCTTTTTTTTTACCGATATTTTTACATTATATTTTCTACTAACAAATGCATTATTATTCATTATTACATTGTAGAAAAAAGATTTGCTAATTACAATTTATTAAAATGTTGCATTTTTTGCAATTAAAGGGTATTTGAAATAGCATCTATAAAACAAAAAGGTTATTATTATATTGTTAAGTTTCTATTGACTTTATGTGTTTCTCGCTCAATATTAATAAAAGTTGATTATTCTTTAAATGAATAAAAAAATATAGATTTATTGAATGACTCGGTATATTAAAAGCAGATTTAAAATATATTTTTTTTAAATATTCTTTTGCATTATTCAAGCTGCGAAAATAAAATTCACCTCGTTGTCTTTATTTAGACGCATTGAAAGTTATTAGGGTCGTATTAAAACTAGTAAAATGAAATAAATTGGCTATTCGATATATAAATAAGAATTATATAAGATCTTTAGGTCAGATAAATTCTTATAATATATGTTTTGAAAAGTAAACTCGTTAAATTTTCTCGTTTTAATATGAAATTTTTTTATTATTATTTTTTTCCTTGTGCCAAATATAAGATAAGATATAATTAAAAACGAACTTTATAATGTCAAAGGATAAGCATATTATAATTAATTAATATTTACACGTTTTCTTTCATTTTATATTTCATTGTAAAAGTCTTGATAATGAGTACCAAGTGGATTATTAACATATATGTATCTAAAATTAATAATAATTAAAAATATAAAATTTCAAAGCAAACTTAGGAATGATAGTATAATAAATATTCAGTTTTCTACTTAAGCATAAGTGTCTTAATCAACAAAAACTTCACCTTCCATTTCTACAAGTGCACGTTTAAATGTCTTTCACGATCTTTTAATTTTCATCCATCTGTTAAAGAAATTCCATTTTAAATGCCATTACATTTCATTACAAATCCCGCTATATTAAAGTTTATATAATTATAGATATAGTTATGAACCGAATGAAAGTTAAAAATGAAAAGTGAGTTAAGAGGACGAAAGCCAAGCTTTCATTATCATTACATATCAATATATATATATATATATATATATATATATATATATATATATATATAAAATATATATATAGATACATGAAAAATTGTATCATATCGTTTGAATGAACCCATAATTGCATCATTTTTCAGAAAAACATAAATCAATGAAAACAGTTTTAGCTTCTCAACATAATGATTAGCATAAATAGTCGATTGAACAACTAAATATTCAATCATTGCTATTGTGATATGACTATAGCTCCATATTATTTTATATTTATCATGTAACGAAACACCGTTTTTCTTACTATTTTAATAATTTACATATTTAAAACCATTACAATAATAGATTTTAAAAACATAATGTATCATTGATATATTATTTATGAAAAATTAAATAAGCTATATTATACTTATTATATCAGTATGTATTTGGCTAAAATTATGGAAGTGATGAAGATGTAAGTAAATATAATTAAAAATAAATTGAAAACAGTGAGGAAAAACTAATATTTTTAAGCTTTTTTCACTTAAAAATGGCATCATTAATTATCGAATTATTGAATTGGTAAATAATATATTAATGCAATAACATTGAAGAAATTAATTTTAATAATTGAAAAATATGCACTATTATTATATTGTAAGTTAAAATGTGCATTAGAAATTTATTAAAAATATTAACAAACATATTATTAAATCATCATTAATTTATAAAAATATTTATTAAAAATGTTTTTGCATTTTATATAAATATATGTCTCATTTATGAATATGTGAACATACATATTGAATTGCGAATAAAAAATTAGAAAAACTTTTATGTTAAAGCATAAAAAAGTTAGTATTGTAAGGAATTGTATCTAAAATATAAGCATATCATTACTTATTACATTATAAATTTAAATAAACTAAATATATATATATATATATATATATATAAGCATCTTTTAATATTGTAAATATTATACTGAATATTGAGAATAACAGTAATTTGAATAAATGGAAATTCACAAGTAAAAATATAAAATAAATTATTCGAATTTCATTAAGAAAATAAATTAGTTATACGCTCATCGCAATAAATAATACACACACGCGCGCGCGCGCGCACACACACAAATAAATTATATAATAAATAATATAGTTATTGATTAAATATAAAAATATTTTATGTAATATAATGAATTCAATATAAAATATTTGTTGTAGATAATGCAACGTCCGTTCCCGTTTACGATAAATAAATCTATGATTAAACATAATATGAAAAATCTCCAAGGCTCTGAATGATCTATTGATACATAAATAATTGATTACGTAATTATATGTAATTACAAATAAAAGCTTTTGATAATTTAAGAATAGTACTTATTTAATGAAGCTCTCAATAATTAAAACTAACAATTTATCAGCACTATTGTACGAACACGTAGCAAAGTTCAATTGATTGAGAAATAATAATTTATGGTAATAATAATAAATTCTCTCCAACCATTCAATAACCAAAGTCAAAGCACTTACAAAAAGATTATATTTGTCTTTACATCTGCAGAACTCATTAAGCAGGTACGGAAATTATAATCGATATTATGATTCACTTGGATGATTATGGTGCAGCGACCATTAGCAACGCTTGCATTCGTTTGCGATCCACTTTGAGTCTTCGTAGATCTCTAAAGAGAAGTTTCCTTCCTCATTCCACTTCACTTCCTTTGACTTAAAGGACCCTGAGGTTCGTCATTTCTTCCACCCTCCGGCTCATTGAGAAAGCGCTAATTTTCTTCCAACGGCTCGAGCATAATTAGCAGATGTCACAGGTATGAACAGTATGAACAATAGGTGTGAACTTTTAAAGATAAACTTCATTTGGAAGCTCAGTTAAAATTTTTCATATAAATAGAATTTTATTCTTCCTGTATATTTTTTTCTCTTTGCCTTTCCTCGGTAATTCATCTGCTCATCTGCTGCTTTTTCACTATTAGCACGGCTTTTAATTAGTATCGGTATTTGCCGTAGTTCGGCATTTCGTTACCGTCAAATTAACGCAACATTTTATATTAAAATGCGACGATGATGAATTAGCGGCCAGCATATTTACATTTATGTATTTATATAGAAAGTAGCATATAGAGTAGAGTGATACAATAGAAATGTAGAGAAATACGGTAAAGATATAAAGAGCTGCCGTATCTTTCATTTTTAATTCAGATTCGATAAAGTTTAAGACAATAGAAAATAAAAATGCTTTTGATAAGAGTTTGAAATTTCAAAGTTTCATTACAAGTTTTTACACTTTCTTCGTATAGTATTTTCCTAAACTTCCTCTAAACTTTCGTAAAATTCGCAACCAAAATCCTTTTTATTTCCACTATACTTTAAAATTCTAATTTTTCAAAACCTTAAAACTAGAAGCTACTTTTTTTTTTTTTTTTGTAACAATGTCCAGTCGTATAAATTATGCAGAAAACATGGTATCTAATACGATTCTATTTTGTCCTCTTGTAATAATTGTATAGCTCGTATGTTTTATATTTGTTTAATAATAAACAAATAAAGTATCATGTATTATAATAAGTATTATAAAAAGGATAAACAATGATAAACTTCTACGGAGATACTAAAAGAGAATAACAAATAAAATATAAGATTACATCAATTAACAGTTTTTTTTTTATTTTCAGCTGTATGTATATATATATATATATATATATATATATATATTGATCGTCCTCGCTGTTGACCCTATTAAAGCAATTATTTCGATAAAAATTTAAACTTGCCGCATATAGAATTCCTTATTTAATTTTATATTTCATTAAAGAATATTGTATTTACCTATATAAGTAGTTTTTTTTTTAATTAGATAACAAAAAAAAAAACGGTATTAAAACGGACAATGAGTAATGTTTTAACTGAATTAGAAATTATAAACTAATTCAAATTAATAAATATTTATTCCTAAGCTTTTCATTTTATCACATTTAATTTTTGCTCAGTTTTTGTGAATTGCCAAATTTATTTCAAATGGCACATATCGAGTTGTAATATAAATTAAAATGTTTCGTTATAATGCAAAATTGTGTAAAATCCACTTGTGGTTAACTTCTTATTATTTTATTCAATGAAAGTCAAAAATGTATTTTCATTCGTTTGTTTACAATGTAGAATATTATTTTGAAATTTGGTTATAGACTTGGTTATTTTTTTATAGAAATATTTTTACAAAATATTTCAATATTTTGTTACAAAGGTTTTGGATACTATATATATATATCATATGTCTATATACCTATATCATATGTCCCAGATTGAATGTATTATAATGATGATTTTGGAAAATAGCAATGTCGCGAATGGAGCTTTGGAAGGAAACTTTAAAATGAAATATTTGCGATGTGGGTAAGTCGAGGGGGGCTCAACAGTTGTGTGGAAGGAAGCGAGTCACGAGTCAGGTTTAATGTAATTTCTAGTATTTTCCTTATTGAAATATTCAATGGGACATGTTCGATAGGCCAATATGGAAACATGTTCTGAGCGATTAAAAAGGGCGGAGAATTTAGAAAACACGATCAACATGGACTTTGGAATTAAAAACGAGGAACGATTGAGTTTAAACGCCAACGAAATCTTACGTGAAGGATAAAGGATGCGTTCGAGTTAAAGCGATAAATCGAGTGTAAGCTCCATTGCAATTTGTTAAGCTTTAAGGAAAACAAGGTCATCGGTTGAAATAAGTCAAGAAGGACTTGCCAGAAGTATGGGATTGGAGGGAGCACAAGGAGAATTCGTTATAAAATGCATCAATTATTCGGTCGGCGAAGGTAGGAGTAGAGTGGGAGTGGAGTATGTGTGGAGTGGGAGTATATATACTATGGAGGTTAAGGAAATGCCAACGCTACACTAAAAACGCGAAAGTGCGCGTCGCACGTAGAGGCGTCGCTTCGGCCCACATGCTCCCGATGTTCGCTCGCAGTCGCGCCCAGCCGTGTGTGCGTGTGAGAAGGAAAGGGAGGCAAAGAGGCCGGTGGCACAGCACAGGCACCGTCGACTGCACTCGGCTCGCAGCGGAGGTAATAACGCAGGCTGCGGAATGAGAGAGAAGGAGCGCACGGTAGAGGGGCCATTCTCCGGAGCTTGGCTCATCGGCGGCAGGAAGGAACGAAAGAGTTCCCGAGAGGGAGACGCTCGCTCGGCTCGACTCTCAACCGTTGTTGCTTGTTCTCCACGACAAGGAGGATCGCGAGAGTGCTCAGAAATGTTCCAGCTAGCTACCGGGGCATAGCGCGCGCTACCGACTCGCTACCCCCTCTCCCGTCACCTCCCCCCACCCTATCTCTCTCATTCACTCTCCCACTCACTCACTCGCTCACTCTCTCTCTCTCTCTCTCTCTCTCGTGCACACGTACCAGAGCGCATTCCACCGGGGAAGAAACTGGCTGGCGGCGCGTCATGCTCGCCAATAAAATCCGGCGGCACGCTTCCGAAATAGACGAGGAGCAGCTAATCGCGTCGGTGCCTATGGCCAGTTACGTTCGCCAGCGGCTCTACCCACGAGAATAACTCGTCAAAGTCCGCGGCACCTCGCACACCTGCTCCTCGTTACTCCGCGACCGCCTCTTCGTAATGCCTGTGGTGCTCGTGGTCCTCCTCGCGTTCCTCACACCCGCGCCACCGCTCCCAGTGCTGAGTTAAGTGAGTGATCTAGTTTGCCTTGGCCGTCCAGCTTCTCTTTACGTCGTTTCTTCCGGCGATCGTCGAGTCGTCGGCGCTGCTCGGCTGCTCGGATTATCCGAATGAAATATCGTAAGCGGCGCGGAATGCGGCCGGAACGCCGACGTCGCTACCGTCATCGCCGCCACCACTGCTGCTGGTGCCGAAGCTGTTGGTACTTGGCTTCGACGCGGCAGAGTCGAGTCCAGCGACGAGAGGAGAGGAGTCGCCCTCTCGCATATCCACATTCGGAAATATGATAAGGTCTTTTCGCGCGATGACGCGCTGCAAGGAAAATATGCAAGGTATATGTCGCTGAAGACACCGAGCCGCGCGCAACAACGGGCTTTGTGTGCGCCTTACCGTGCCGTGGAATGTCGTTATGGCGGCGTGTTGTACGGTCTTGGATAGCTGCGCGATGGGACGGGCGACGGGCGACGGGTGACGGGGTACGGGGGATAGGGGACGGGTGGATGTTGGGTGGGGGGTGTGGGGAGTGGAGGGAGTGGGTAGGGGTAAGCAGCGAAGGTGGAGGTGGAGACGCGCGAACGAGACTCGTTACAATAGCGGAAGAGGATCCGAGGATGATTAGATACATCGGTTATCCAAAGGGAATCGAAAGGGAACACCCCTGCTCTTTAGCTCCATTGTTCAAGCCTTCGTTGTTCGTTGTTCGTTGTGCCGCTTACGACGACAACATGCCCGAGCTCGTAACGAGTTCCACGGCATTTTAATAAATACGAATTAGCCAGTTATCGATAAAGTGTAAATAAATAATCGCGCAGCAACGAGCAATCAACTGTCCAAACTTAATAATTGAAATACTTGGAGGATGGGCACTAGTACCGTCGCCAACTGCAGTCGATTTTAAAAATCGAACGGATTTTGAAAAGCTTAACTTTGTAGAACGAATGTACGTTATTCGGTTGTTAATTACATGCCATGGAAAATGTCGTGGATGTGCCACGTGCCAGCATTGATCCCTCTACGTAGCGATTACATTAAGGATGCGCTTGCGATTTATAAAACTTATTCGCAATAAAGAATGAAGGGAATTTCAGAGATTCGGTCGCGTTTATTCTTCCTGATAATCGATTGATAAGTATATGAACTGCAGGTGCACTCTGCGTTTCGTTATCGAGATAAAATAATGCATTTGCAAATTACAATAAACATAAAGTGCTGCCTGAGAAGCGGCATGGAAATACAATTTGAGGAAATCGTTCGATGAAGGGGGAAAAAAAAAAAAATGACAACAACGACGACAAGAACGGTGAATTCGAATGATTTAACGGTTTTGTTGTCTACGACAAAGTTTACAGCTCAATGTCAAACTAAAATTACACGAGAGAATTGTAAACTTTGTATGTAATTACATACGTAATGAGTACAAAAATTTTCTTAAGAACAATAGGATTTGATGTATCGATTGAGATAAGAGTCGACATTTTCTCAACTATTCCAACTGACTTGTTCCCGTGGTCCATAACCTAATCCCCCGAGAAATAAGATGAATATAAGAAAACGAATGGCAATTCCACGTCAAATACAAATTCGAAGATTAGATTAATGTCGCAGATGTAATGTTAGGATGAAGAAAGACAAAAAAAAAAAAAAAAAACAACAATAACATTAGATCATCTATGAAAAATAAATTCAAAACAATGATAAATTTTTTTATTGTAAAATAATATACGAAATAAAGTCGATGATTCATTAAAGTATTTATTAAATTATAATTTGTTATTTAATATACAACTGATAAAGAATTTTATTTTGCCAGGCACGATTACGTTCCTCTCGTTGACTATTAAATATTAAATATCCATGTATATTGAATTTTTATAGTTTTTTAATCTACGATTCTTCACAGCAAAACCAATTTCAATGGCTTTATCCGCGAATTTTTTTTTCTTTTTTTTCTTCATTTTTTTTTTTTTAAATAATTAAAATACAGCGTGAAAAATATTTTAGGATAAAAATAGAGTAAAATAACGTTAATTATAACGATTGATTGACCGTTTATAAATTTGTATGAGATATCGTAATTTAGTAATTAAAATTATCATCTTCTCCTTATATCCTATTATTTTAATAATATTCTCATGTATCTTAAAACCTTAAGAGTAAAAATTGTTTCAAATCATTAATTAAATAGATAATTACTATTATTGTTAGTCATCTTGTTGCATATAACGAGTATAATACGATGAAACTGTAGCCTCGAACTTGGATTCGGAATAATCTAATAGAGAACAAATATCGTTTTATATACGTATTTTTCCACTTAGGATTCAAACATTGTGTGATAATACGAGTGCGTGTATCATAAAAATACTGAACTTACGTGCTTTCCTTAACGATGCATTACTCATTAAGATAACAGACTTCACGTGCTGTGAAAACTTCCAGAGTATTTAGAAATACCGAGTGTCATGATGCATTACTCGTTTAATGTGCCGTCGTGCCACCAATGTTGAGAAAAAACATAATCGTATTCCACTACTATAATAAGTACACGACGTGCACGCAAATCGGTAGCGTAGATAATTTCTCTTTCAAATAAGATGCCGTGGATACTCGAATGAACAGAAATTACAGGCATCCATATCAAATTATCGGCATTCATAGTTGGCTAAGAATATCTGGCAATTCACATGTTGTTACGGAAGATGGATAAGATTTCAATGATGGATGAACAATGGAATTTGCACATGTGTCTATTATATCTACTCAGTCATAATAAATACACCACGCGAGCATTATAACATCGTGTATTTTTAATATGTGTGCGCGCGCGCTCTTGCGCCTGCCACTGTGCTTATTAACACAATTGTATGTATTATTTTCTGTTTCACTTTAATCTTCTCATAATAAATATTTCGGCATTTTATCAATAATGAGAAAACTTATTTACGCTGTATTATTTTATATCTGTTGATGAAACATCAACACAATAATGTTATCGAGTCCAACAAGCCTTTTCTACCACTCTTGATAGATTTGTACATATTTCATCATTTTCATTAGTCAATAACTTCCTCTACCCTAAGGGATACCAAAACATTAACAGCATTGCAATATTCAGTGTATTATAGAGAGAAAACAATTATTTTTTTTTTCTTTTACTTTTAATTAACGAACGTCATCTATGTTTCATACCAGCTGTAGTTGAAATTGTAATTGCAACATATGCGAACAAACTTGAGGCTAAATATTGTATTTATACAGCCGATACGTCATAATGAATACAAAAAATATATTAATTATCTATAAAAACTTTTGCTCCTTATTTTTGTTTAATTCAAAGATTAATTATTTATTTATTTTTTTTTTTTTATTTTCTTATCAAGAATTAATATCAATTGATTATACAGCTGTATATACACAGAGAAATTATGAACATATGCAATTCAATAGTCATCTAACATTTAAGGATAAATACTATTTTAATTACGAATATAATTATATTTTAAATAAATATTGTGTTTGACGATCTATACGTTTGAAAATATGAAATATTATTGTATTAATATAAATGTAATTATAGAATTTCTTTCAATATATTGAAGAAACCTTCTGTATTTGTCATTTAATTAATAGAAAAAAAAATAATGAATTCATAACATTTTACATTTTGATTAAAATTACATGCATTTATAATTTACTCGATCATACTATTCAAAGCCTGTAAATATAATTTATTACAGTATTCGTGACCTAAAAAATGGTATAATATATAATTCTCAAAACTTTATTAATAATTTTATGTATTAATCTGACAACTGCATACTGCTTATAAATCCATATCGGTTTTGTAAAGGATCATGTAAACTTTGTATACAGATATCGCCTATTAAATTAAATAAACAATATGAAATAAATGGGTGCATGTATACACACACACGCACACGCACACACACACACACACACACACATATATATATATATATATATATATATATATATATATATATATTTAAATAAAATAGAAAAAGGTCATCGTAAATAAATTAATTGTTTACTTTTTATAATCTTTATGTACTAATTGTAAAAATATATAATTATATATGTTGATAATTGAAGTAAAATATGCAATCAATACTTTTAAGGACTAATTAAAACTTAAATTTGATATGGATCAGTTTAAAAAAAAAAGTTCTATTCTCTCTCTCTCTCTCTCTCTCTCTCTCTCCCTCTTCCTTCCTCTCTCTTGCCTCACTTTGTTTTTCTTTGTTCGATTATCTAGATTCTTCTCAAGACTCTAAATATATAATGTGAATCAACGGTTTCTAATATTTACAATAAAGTTATTATTCTCATAATATTATGCCTTGTTACTGCGCACAACATTTTTCTTTTTGACATCATATATACATATTATATAGAGCAATTAGGTGGAAATTTTGATATTAAAATTAAATGATAATCAACTATTTTGCATTGAAAATACTATAATAATTTTACGAGGAATAGAAATATTACCATAATCGCATCACCCAATGCAATAATAATTTTTGCCTAAATTTCTAACAAAAAAGAAATTTTAATTATTTCTTTCCTAAAAGATTCACAATTAATAAATGGAATTATATTTCCATCGAGTATTAATCTTATATTAATTTTTATTAATGAAATTCAGTAAAATGTAAGAGATCATGGAAAATGTTAGTATTTTTTTCAATATTTACATGATTATGATGATTAGCTTATCACGTTGTTAAATAAATTTAATTATTTATTTACTGCACCATAAATTTGTCGATGAAATGCTTCAGTTCTTGTATAATTATCAATTTTTTGTTACAAATACACAAATTACGATGAAAGTATTTATACTTTTTTTTTTAAAACAATTTCTTGTTAATTCTAAATTCGAATATTTTATCGTTCCAAAAATATTATTTTTATCAATGAACTTACAAATAGTTTATAATAAATAATCTCATATATTCCACATATAGGAATTATTGAAAAACCAATCGTTATCTTGCATCAATGTTTTTTCTTGATTTTAAATGGCAAAAGAACAAAGTAATTTTTAAAAACAATTCCATGACATTTATAATATTTTAACAATAATTATGTTTTTAACTAGAAAAGAACGTAGTTTGAACGAATACTTTTCAAAGCGATATTGTCAGGACAAAAATATAAATGGCATTAGTGTACATTACATTATTGCGGTTTTTCACGATATAAATCGATTACCTTCAACAAATATTAAAGAAATTTTAAAAGAGAGAAAAGGTCAAAGGTCGCAACAATATGTCAGCAGGTCTGTTGATAATGCACATCATAGCATAAACACAAAGAAGACGATAAAAAGCATTTCGTGTTGGCGTAACTGCATTCCATGCAGGCGTTCCATGTTGCAATTAGCAGACGTTTAATAAAATGAAAGAGAAAAGCGTAATTTGTGGGCAGCGCGTTCGAATTTTAAGTCTTTGTTGTACGCAGATGCACCGTTTATGAAATAAAAGGGTTGAAGTGGGCAACATATTGTTGAGAGTTAAGAATTTAAATGTTATTCTTCATACATTTTGGTGATTGATATTATTAATACATAAATAAACTAATTGGTTTACTCATTCATAAATATTTATTTGTTTTTTTTTTTTTTAGTATTATTTATTGATTAAAAGTTCAAAATCAATAAATCTTTCCTGTTTTTTTTTGCAATCGTGGCAACTTCATGCATACAGTCGATACATTCATTGACGATTATATTAAACATTTATATTAAACAGACATTGTAGTGAAAGATACGAAGACATGGTTAATTATTAAAATTGATTATTACAAAAATGTTGAAACACAGTATTATAAGCTCGTGAATTTCAAATACTTCGATCTCATTGGATCGTTGCAATATACTTTAGAATGAGAGTACAACTCTGTTTAATATTATTCATAATTTTTAGATATTTTATTGTTCCAATTTAACAAGAATATATAATTTGAGCAAGTTCTCGAGTCTTATAAATAAGTTGAAATTAAAATACACAAAAATATTTTATATATTTATGCCATATTATATTAAAGAAAAATAAAAACAACATTGAAATCTATAATAAATTAATGTACATTTTTATTTACATATAATTTATTTAAATAAATTACTTAATATTAGGTGATCTATGTATAGAATCTACACAGTAACACCCGTATAATCAATTATATAATAATTTATATATTTTTTTCCTTTAAAGATATTTCAAACTCAATTAAACGTCAATTACATTCACTAACGTCAATCAAAGATTCATTGATATAATTACAGATTTGAATTAATTATAATAAAGTAGCTTTTAAAATATTTAC
The DNA here is from genome assembly GCF_000503995.2 of Ceratosolen solmsi marchali. Taxonomy (NCBI): domain Eukaryota; kingdom Metazoa; phylum Arthropoda; class Insecta; order Hymenoptera; family Agaonidae; genus Ceratosolen; species Ceratosolen solmsi. Next base: position 5,333,262 of record NW_011948429.1, read on the forward strand.
AAAATATAATAATAAATTTTATTTATTTAAGTTTATTTAATATGCTTTTAAATTTGTAGGTAAATTCTTGAATTATAGAAATTGAAGAACGGTAACTAATATTTACAAATTTGTATAACATACTATAACAATTTTAATATAGAAAAACATTGAATAAAAATTTCATTAAAAACATGAATTGCATTTTATTATTGTTAATATGGAAAAAATTTGCATAATAAATAATTTTTGTTTCTTAGCGAATCGTGTAAACTACAATTTTCTATAATTGTATGAAAAAGCATTTGAATAAAATGAGCAAATGAATAAAATACGTAATTAAAACATATTTGTACAAGCATTTGTAATTAAAATTACCACTGCCCTCGCAATATAAAAAAAATTATTTACAATTTTTAATTTAAATTTTTTAGAATGATTTCATTACGTGCTGGTGTGAACAAAATTTTACAAAACAATTTTAATATAGTAAACCATAAATATCATATTATTATGAAGTAAAATCCATAAAAGAGTATTAAAGAATATCAAATATTTTCTACGAATGCAAAAGTAAAATAGACTGTTCTATAATAGTTACATTATCTCAACTTAAAATCAGCAAGTTGTATTAATGTAAAGTAAGTAACGCTTCATTTATTAATTTCTTTAAATAAATTATTGTTTATTTAAACGCATTGTTTATCAAACGCATTACGAATTCAACAACTAACATTATAATCAAATAAAAGAATTTTAAAAGAAACGAGAAGTTCTTTATAAGATTAAGAATCTTATACATCCTTCCGATAATCGTAAACATTTTAGAATAATCTGTTTACCTCATGAAATAACGAATTGGCATTGGGTTTTACGTTCTAAACATAAGTAATTTTCTAAAATTATCAATTCCCTCGCATTTACATAGCATCTGTATGATTAAGTAAACACTAAACAAAGAATTTATATCAATCAACAGATATCACTATCATTATTCTTCTTAAAATATCAATATTATTTTTATCATTTATGTGCGATAAATAGAAGAATAGAAAAAGATAAATAAATAAAAAATATAAATATTATTCAATGTTTATAGACTTATAACATTGAATAAATTATCATATATGCATTAGACAATAATAGTTGAGCTATCATTTTATTCATAAAAATAATATTAAGAGTGTAATTATTGTAGTTAACGATTTAGAAATATTATAAACCAATGGAATTAGATTAATTATTCGTTAATGTTTCTGTTATTATTCTTTCTGTCATATATATACCGTAGATGCTGACAATAGTTAAAACCCACCCAATCGATATTAAGAAAAAATTTTTATTTTATTTTAAAATACGTTTTCTTTATTTCGCATTATTTAACATACACATTCTAAACACGATTAACCTAAATCAGCCTATATATATATATATATATATATATATATATTGAAGACTAATATTATAACAAATATTTTTATACGTATTATAATATATATTTATTAAAAGTTTATTACAGATCTGAGTGCTCCACTAATGTATAAATTTTATTTGAAAGAAGTATTGCTTATTTATTTATTTATAGTAGTCAAAAACGATACATCACCTTCCTTGCAGCTCAATCTACATTCGTTTAACTGCAATTAAATCTAGAATTTCAAATGAAATTTGTTATTTCAGATTCGTAAAACACCGTAGCATACTTAAAGATAATTTGATTTCGTAAAGTATTTTACAAAACATCGTACATATTCATCTTTATTTTTATAATTATTAAAAGTATCGCTCATTTGTTTTTTATTTCTTCTTTAAAATAAGTCGTTCTTGACTTTTCAAGATTATATGCATATAAATAAAATATTTAATTATTTATATTTCCTTTCTTAAATGTTGTAGATGCCTTATTATTGTAATAGGTGACTCGTTTAAAAGTAAATATTTATATATGACTTTAAATAAACCTCTTAAAAATTAAAAAATAGTGAATCAGCGAGAAAGAGAGAGAGAGAGAGAGAGAGAGAGAGAGAGAGAGAGCATGAAATAGTGAAATGTATATCAATAAATCCACGCAAAATGTTAAATGAAAATAATATTCTTTTAGTTTACATTCATGTATAGTAAAAATTATCTATCATCTATTATTACTTATTATCTACACATTTTTATATTTCTTTTTATATTTGTATCAATTAATACAAATACATTTTGTTAAAATAAAAGATTAAATGTTAGACTAAATCAAAATTGTTTAACAGTATTCTCCCAAGAATATTACTTACTTGATGTAATAATACGAGTCGTCGATTATAAAATGCGAATACGACTTTTCAGATTTGAATGCAATAAAAGAATTCTCTTTTAAAAGAAAATCAATTTAAGATAAATTCAGTAAATTTGGATAAAATGGTTACGTTGCAGGCGAGGAGGTGGTTCTCGGTGTAGTCTCGCCGGCGTCGGCGACCCTTCATGATTCCTGGAAGTTGCTGAACAGTCCAGCCGCGACCTGTCGCAGTCAGCATCAGCTTCATCACCACCACCACCACCACCACCACCATAACCAAGATCATCATCATCGTCGTCAGCATCATCATCAGCAGCAACAGCAACAGTGGGGACAGATACATGATCAACATCGGCGACAGAAACAGGAAGGTTCGTCCTTGGCGAAAAGGCCAAGGCACCCGGCGCCTCCTCCGCCTCGTTTGCTGCAGTGTGACTTTTCAAGTTACGTAGATAAAGAGAATCAAGTGGAGTGCGATGATGAGGCAGCAGCGGTAGAAGGGACAGCCCAACCGTGGGATATGGGTTCAAACCTAAGTAGGCATAATGGCAAGGGACTGAATGGGAGGAGAGCTCAGTCTTCGGGAAACCTTTGCGACCCTAAGGGCACCAATATCAGCAAATTAGCCATTCCCTGTACGAGATCGTCCAAAGACAGGTTTGTCCAATTGAAATATTATATTTTTCGTTTGTTTTTGTCCCATTGACGCCATTCACGGGTATCAGTTGAGTTTAATGGCAATACTTGTCAAGTGAATGAATATGCCTCTGTTACTAGGAATATTTAGATGGAATTCTAATGCCACCTTATAAGTTATATACATTTTATAATTTCTAGTATTGCTCAAGTGACGCGATACAGTTGATTAATATATATACTTTTATGAAGAAATCGGCATATATAAGCTTGTGAAAAATGTGATAATTCCTAATGAATTAATACTATTAAAGATACAATAACAGCAACTTTAATATTACTTTTATCATTATGTATTTGTAATGCTTATTTTTCATTATAATATTTTGTTCCTATTTGTAATTTTTTTTTTATGTGTAAATTTCAGTAGCTGATGAATTATAATAGAAAAGATACTTTTTGTCAAAATCTTGTGTTAAAAATGAAAAAAGTATAAATGAAAATAAAAATTTCTTAAAAATAACACGATATAATATTACTTTACTCATTGTAAAATCTATTCATTGCACTAAGAATTTATAATAGTAAAATTAGTATAATCTCTCTCGCATGTATGCATTAACATCGTACTACGTTTCTCCATAAAATTGGTTTTATCATAAAGTTTAAAAGTTGAGGAGACTTTTATACATCAACTCTCGATATATTATGTACATGGAAATTTTACTTCCGCTAATAATTCCTGGGTGATTAACGATATTAAAACGAACACTAAAATTGAAAGTCGTTAGTTCGAGATTATTAAATGGAGCTGATCATCGATATTTACGTGTAATATTATAAGACGCGGTAATAATATTTAGCAAAAGATCAATATTACCGCCTTCAATTTTATTTTTGTTTTTTTTTTTTTTCAAATCTCACGAAAATTTTCGAAGTAAATAGGCGAATAATAATAACAATAAGACTTCATTTATTATGCCTCCTTTGTTTTTTTAAAAAGGAAATAAAAATATATTTATATATTATTCTTATTATTATTACTGTTTATTATTATTATTGTTATTATTAATTTACTACGGTCTAAAATGATAAAGAAAAATTGAAATTTTATATTTGTAATTTTTAATAAAAATTAATTTTAACTACTAGCGATAATTTTCGTTAAAATTTTATTTATTTTTTATCAATATTCCATGGTAATAGAGTTTAGACGAAAAAGTAAATTTAATCTAAATATCATTAATAATGTTTGACTTATAATAATATATTTTTATGATAGAAATTTTTAACTGAGAAACATATTTACATAAAAATTCAACTTTATTGTATTTTTCACATTACAATAATCAATGACAGAAAACTCGAGGAAAAAACAAAGTAATCATAATTATAGAATAGTTCAATAAAAAGATGAATATCTGCAGTTATACGTACAATTAATTAGCATTTTAATATAATTATTTTTATTTTATCCCTTGGAATATTTTTATGTGGTGGATTTATCGGATGAATTAGAAACTAATTGGTACATATTTAATGAAATTTTTTGATTATGTATATTAAATTTCATTATGTATTAAAATTTGTAGTAAGAATAGATTATATTTTTTTCTTCTATTCCTATAATCTGCCGCTGTAATTTTAATTATTCATAACAAACGTTTTCCTTACTTTTATTTACACAACGAGTTTTATATTAAATTTCAAACTATATTAAATTATATATATATATATATATATATATATTCCTATGTAGATATGGACTTGGTCATTTATTATACGAAATTGTATAAAAACACTCGCTAAGAACAAATTGGCAATGAATGCAGTAAAATGTAAATTTATTTTTCACGCTAATTTATTCTTTAAACGCCTGTTGCATTTATCAGCAAAATCACTAAGTGACATCGATACAGATCACACGTGAATCATTAGATATCGTCTGTACAAGTTTGCTTTTGATTAACAAGCGATATCGTTAGTGTATTGGATAACAATAGCATATTTTATTTTGTCTCAACTAGCACACATTACTTTTTGTTGTTTCATTTAAACTATGATAAAACAGTTATTGCGTAGTCGAATATTTTCTACTACTATTTTGGAAAAGTTCATTTTTGAAAAGTATAAATTTCAAATGTCAAAGGACTTTTAACCAAAATAACGATCGTTTCTTAACAAAAGAAAATCTTCAAAACGATGCTCTCTTATTTATAGAATTTCAATTATGATATTATCATTACTATTTAAACATTAGAAAAATTAGGTAATATAAAATATAGTGCAGAGTTTTTAAAAATAAATAAATATTGGAATTTTATTTTTCATGCTAATGTAAATTCTTTTATATTTAATGCTGTTATACATTATAAAAATTATTAATATTTATTTATTTGAAAATCATTTATAATTTATAATACTATATTAATTATTTATGACTATATTTTTATTTCTTGACTATGCTGTTTGATAGTATATATTTGCAATTTATCACATTACATGAAATGCTTAAACATCATTAATGTTTATCATAATAATATTAAATCATACATGAAGGAATACCATAAATTATCGATAATGTCCTATATTTTGAATATTATTTGCCACAAATTTACTAATAAATATAAAGGGTAATCAATACTTTTACTACTTTTTTACATACTCTTATTGCAAACATTTTAACTGAAAATTTTCTAAATTATAATAAAATTGAAAATTAAATAAATAAATTTTGCCATTTTGATAATGAAAGTATCTTAGTATTTGAATTATCCATCTGAATTAAGTTAATGTATAAAATAAATAATCTAATTTCTAATAACAAATTTAATTATAATTAAAATTTAATTAATTATAATTTTAATGTAAAACAGAAAATAAACATATTTTTATAGTTATTTAATATTTTCGGAGCACTATTATTTTCTAAATAATCTTTATTCTAATTTCTAATTTCTAAATCTTCTAAATTATATTTAATTATTAATAATTTATTGACGTTTAAATTAGCGAATCTTAAATAATAATAAGGATAAAAATAATAATTTCTCTTCTTCCTTATTATTTCAACAGATATAAATTTTGCGGTTCACTGCCAAATCATCTTGATGGGAAGGATTCTTTAGACGATGATCCAAGTGAGAATAATAATATAATTACCGACACCATCAGTGGTAATCTTGGTGGTACTTTGCCCCATAAAAAAAGGGCCGACACCACACACTTTACGGGTGAATCGACAAATACTTTAGATTTAGCAAAACGCCAATCGGAAGAATCACTCGATGGAGATCCTTGGAAGTAAGCATTAATATGTATTTTAATAACAATAAATTGTATCCGTTTGGTTAATCCGTAAAAGAATATTATTATTAAGCTATTAACATAGCCGTATGTATTAACATCCGTATATATTAACTAATCATAAAGAATTTATATTTATGCGACGGCATTTAATTTTAAATAAAGACTAGCTTTACATGAGATTACGAATAGAATTAATATTTTTGATATAAATGTACCGATGATAAGCATTCGTTAAAAGTCATATTACCCTATTTGTTATAATGCTGAAATGAATTCAGATATAGATTTTCATTTATTGATAAAATAGAATGTTAAAAACTGACAATAGAATTAATGAGCTGGAACGAATTGTAGAGTACTTGGCACAAAACAACGAAAATGCTCATTGTAAATTTTTAACAAATTGTTAAATTGTAAATAGCAATAGAAAGAAATGACAAAAGTATTGGTAAAAGCCATTTGAAATTGACACGCGAGAAGCCATATACATTGTGTAACATAGGCATAGCGAAGAATTAGAGGAATATTGATAGTGTAAACTGAACGACCGTAGGTACCGACTGGAAGGTGCTGATCTAGCAAAATGTCGGCAGAGCGAGTCGATGCGTAAAAGCCGTGGTTCGGATGCTGGTACCTGTAGTGGCAGTGGTAGCTGTCGTCACTATGAATGGCGACGTAATTCCAGTACTTTGTCTCGTGGTCGAACTCATCGAAGCGCTGAACTTGACGTCTTGGCGACATTGCCAAAACGAAGTCAAGATTCAACGAAGCGCAGTGCTCCGTCTCTCGGCGAACTGGGAGATAAGCCGACACGTGCCAGTCGTATTTCCATTGATAAAATTGACGATGAATTATTATTCAAGATGGTGCACAAACCTGACTGTGAATTAATGAAGCATCGCCAGCATCATCTTCAGCAACACCAGCCACATACGGTTAGATCTTTTACTTGTAAATAATGGGATATGGCTTATTCGGTTATTTATTAGTAACAAACACTACAGTCAATTTATATCAGCCATATTTACTTAACAATTCACCTTGCTATAAATATATATATATATATATATATATATAAATAGAATAACATAATAAAATAGATATTGTTGGGTAATATATTGATTTATTCACCTTGTAATTTTTATTTGCTACATAATGAAAGTCGTTGAAATAACAGCAACACTTGACGAAAGCACAAAAATATTTATAAATGTAATTCGCTTAAAGAACGACGTTATTAAACAAACGATTAATTAAAATTTATCGTAAATAATATCATGTTTGTTAATATAAATATGTGTAATAAAATAAATAAATGGTTGATATTTGTAATATGCATGAATAATGGAGCATGAGGATGAATATAAATAAATATAAGGCTGATTTATAGATGAGAATAGATTGTTAAATACTTGATAAATCAAGGAATAAATAGATTAGATGACTATGGATACTTTGAAAACAGTTCTTATAATTATCGATGAGTATATTGCTAAATTTTAATGTTTTTGCTATGTTGCTATGAATCTTTTAAATCCAATGTTAAAAATATGATTCGGTTTGCCTAAATATATATATATATATATATATATGCCTTGTTTACGACAAATCAACAAAAGTTATTCTTATATACGATTTATTTCATAAAAAGTTTATTTGATTTTATTTATATAAAGTGTGCGTTGTATAAATATTATGTCATAGAAGAGCTGAGATAAGGTTGCAATGATAGATATAAATACGTAAAGGCGACAAATATTCACCACTCAACATGATATCTGACAAGCAAAAATGAGAAGGTAATTTAGGGACAAAATTTGAAAGTGCAAATTTTTCAAAACTCAATTTTATTATGAGAAAATGAATGGAATAATTTTTCTTCTATGCTCATTTTTCGATATTAAATATGAATTTGAAGTTAGTTAGCTGTCCGGACAAAATTTGAGAAACGGTTGCCCTACGTTGTAGAGATGTTTAATTGATAAAATAAATCACTCTCGCATATCGTATAAATAAAAGTACAAACAGACAGACATTAAAATAAAAGTAGACCTATAAGCAAATTTAGTAGTAAAGAAGTGTATCTCAAACAAGTGAGTGGAATAATTGGAATATCAGTAGTTTCAAAAGTGAGACGAATTTCTCTGAAATATAGCCAATATCAAAATCTCATTATTAAGTGAGTAAAGTTATTCTGAAAATAAAAAACAAAACAGTCTCAGTAATTACAATAACGACTATTTCTATCCATTTCTATAAATTTATTTTAAAATAAACCAAATATAGGCTAATTATAACAATCAGCTAAAGAGTGATCCTCAATTTGTTATTAGCTTCGTGTAAAATAGAATATTGTAAATACTTCGCATTTCATGCCACGTTATCAAAAAGAAAATTTTTATGCAAAATAAAACGCACATAACGGCAAAATTATTTAAAAAGTTTATCAGAGAAATGTTACATGATTAAATGAAAGATCGTTGCTATCAGTTCAAAATTTAATCTTATTGTATATGCATCGCATTTTTTTGTTTTTTTTTTTTGTTATTAGCTTATTCGTACTCAAAAAGCCCCGAATGAAACAATTTATTTTATAATTTTCTAAATAATAAACTTAATTCGAATAAAATGTTTTTCTTTTCACTAATAAACATAATTATTATAACATTTGACATACATTGTATTATACATAATTAACAAATAAATAATCATCTTACAAAAGCCTATTACTAAATTTTCAAACGAAATAAAAAAGACTTTTTTAATTCTTTTATCATTATTTTTTTAAAAGGTTTTTTGTTTAATCGAACAATTTTAAGTAATGAACTACCACGAATAAATATCAAATCTCATTAAAATCATTCGAAAGTGCATTTTTATTTATGTATTGACATGTGCTTTTATTTATTATTTAAAAATAGCATCAACAGCAACATAAACAAGAAAGATGCGTTGACTTAAAGTTGCACAAGCTGACGACAGGTGGGGAACCGCAAGATCAAGGTTACGCATCTGAGAGATCGCCAGAAGACGAACATCCACCAATATTACCTGGGCACACTTTTCCCAATATTACACCGGGTCAGTATTATTACATTTTATAATCAATGTATAAATAGTGCAAAATAACCACAAGTGCGCATAAAATCAATTTTAAATAATTAAATTTTGCTAATAAATGGGCTATAACTATTCTATTTACATTTTTTTTTTTTTTTTTTTTTTTTTTTTTTTTTTTTTTATATATATATATAAAGTCACTATTAATATGACAATTCAATATCTATCTTCAATAATTATATAACAATATTATAAAAGGATTGATGACATTACTAAACATAAATATCAAATGCAAGTAAAATTCAGTAAGGTAATAAATAATAAATTGAAAAACTCCTTTTACATGAACAATGTATTTAAACTATCCGTTACAATTATAAATTTAATACAATTTAATATTCAATAAATTTGATGCGTTATTTGATGCATACCATTTTTTAATACGTAATCAAATACATTTATATTATATATAAATCAAGTAATTGAGTTTCATTAAATTTTTAATGTCATTCCAGATCGAAAGTACTTATATATTTTTATTATTATGTAAAATAAACGATTTGCATCATACACGCCTAAACTTTTAATTTAAACAATTTTCTTGAGAAACAGTTTCGTTAAAAAAAAAAAAAAATGCTTTATAATATATAATTGGGATTCGAACTCAAAAGCATAAAAACTCAAATATTTACATTTATGCACAATAGCACAGTTATCCAATTTTCGTCTACCATTAAATAATAATTTTATAATTTTAAATAACACATTAGCCAAACGGAAATAGTTTTTCATCCATCGAATATTATCATTTTCAACCAATGTTTGATTTAATATTACATAGATTTTAATTTTAACAAACTGTTTAAACGTAGTATTTGTTACTTAATTATTTATATCTATCATTAAATTATTGAAGAGAAAAATAAAGGCTTGTTTGATTAAATTTATTACACTCTGCCATTTTATTTTGTTCATCCACTCGCGAAATTAATCGATAAATTAACGAGTGTAATATCAAAATAGACACTCAGATTCTTCTTCTCTTATTGCTGATTGATAGAATGGCGGCTGATTGTTTCGGACGAAATAATTAATTAAATTAATTAGGCTTTCAATAATTTGACATAAATAAGCACATTCGATTGTTAAAGTATCAATGAAACTAGGAAGAGCTACTGATTATTAATTTAGTACATATTTATCAAAATTATTCCTATATAGTAAAGTTCCTCTTGGAACTTCGTATCTTTTTTATAAATGTGTAAATACAAATTCATTTATAATACGATTTATTATTTAATATTCTAATAACTTAACATTATCGATAATATGTACAGCGAGACCTAGAATACTAATTTGCTTAATAACTTAAAATTATTATCTTTTACATTTTTTAAAATATTAAAAACATTGACTTATTGTAGTTTTTATTAGTTAAAGTATTTTAATATTATATCAGCTTTTTAATGAACATTCATTGATTTAAAATATTACTTCATATATTACTTATATATATACTTATATATATTAGTATTTAAGTATATATTACTTCACAATATTTTATATTATTCTTAAACTGAAATTCAATTTATAAAAAAATATTTCTTTAAAAACCTAATGTTTTGGAATGTTCAATTAAAATTATAAAATAAAATGTTTATTTAAAATTTTCTTCTTTATCGTAATGGTGGTTGATGAAAAATTGTTGTAGATAAAAAAAAGTTATACAATATTAAAATTTTAAATCATTTCACTATTAATTTTCTTTGCAATTTACGTATAGATAAAATCATGGGTACCGTATCGATTAAATACAAGATTTCAATAGTTTTTAATATTCTTTTTATGTTCCATTAAAGTATTTAAAATGTATTTTAAAATAATTCCATTAAAAATTTAATCTTTTTTTTTTATTTCTGATATTTCCAAATTTTGTTTGCAGTGCAATCTGATTTTAGCCGACCTAAAAATTTTTCAACCTTTATTATAAAACTTTCATTATTTAATATTTACAGTTATTTCTAATTTTGCATCCAATTCATAGTTTCTGTATTCTGTAAATTTATCATTTGAAATAGAACTAACTTACCGTGACGTATTTTGTCTTCGGTAATTTTCAATATGTGAAATTTAATTAAAAATATTGTAAAATTATAAGCGTACTGTTTTTCTACAAATAATAATCTAGCATAACATTTCTGTAAGTTTTGAAATTCTTGAGATTATGAGAATGTTGATTCTCTGTGTAATATTCTTAGCAGCATTTCTTGTACTTTTATGAAAACATTATTGCAATATAAGCAGTCGCTCTGAAGAGATACGGTTTACGAACACACCAAATCATAATTCATTTATGCATCACATCGTGATTAAAAGAAATTATTATCACCAATGGTCAAAATTCGTTAGTTGATAAACATAAAAATAGCTTAAAATGTACGATATATAGTCAGAGTATAGTAAAGTGACAGAGAAACATTGTCAGCGTTCCCGAAATTCTTTGAATTATCGATGTAGCGGTCACCGTACTTTTTCAGACATTCGAGCATCGTAACATCGTCAGACCATTTCCATGCCATAAGTTAATTAATGTTTTTTGACAATTAATGTTTTATAATTACGACATATTAATTACTAATTAATAAATTTTAGACTTATTAAAAAATAAACTTTAAAATTATTCAAAAGTTGTATCTTCGTTCAGTAATAATTACTTAAAGTTAATTCATATAATAAATAAGTTCACCTTTCTATAAATTATTTCCTTTATATGTAAGCATAGGATATATAACTCATTATCTATATTATCGCTGCAATTTTATTTTCATAAATCTAGCAAAAAACTAATCATATAATTAAAGCTTTTATTGAAAAAACAAATAAAAAAAATCTATTCGCGCACACGTTGCGCATAAATATAAAATGAATACGGCATGACAGATTTTGTTTAGATGATTATATGAAATAATTTAAAAGGATCAGGATTTAATTTGTATATTGATATGAATATTATTTAAAGATTTAAATTGAATTTCTACAATAAATATGTAAAGGCTATTGTATTTGATATACTGTTTAGTGTAATTTAACAAAGTTTAGTGTGAAATTGTATAAAAAATAAAAATTACGAATCCCAAAATGGATGTTATACAATTACTATAAGAATGTTATATTTAATGAAATTTTGAAATAATATACATAACAATTTGATCTTAAAGCTCCTCTCAATTTGTATTATAATTAAAAAAAATATCCAAAGAAAGGACTTTGAATAAAATATTTTAGTGGCTTCGATATTGATAAAATAATAATTACTTTTTGAAGTATCGATTATCGAATAAACTGCATTAGATGAAAATTCAAATTAAAAAGTAAATAACCGCTTTAGTAAGAAGCCATGGTTGGCACAAAAACTAGGATAATCTTCTTTGATTTGCGAGTACAGATAAAAAATTTGAACGTCATTGTTAAGAAAAATAAATAAATGTTCGCTAAGAAATTAGAAATTATCTATTTTGTCTAGTATTTATTTTGTCTATTGGAAACATTAAAAAATTATCATCAATAATTACAATTTACATAAATAGATTTGGTCAACTTGATAAATCAAAATTTGTCATACAATTTGCTTTATGCTAAAATAAAATCATAAGAAAACTATATTATTATTAATTACGATTATAATAAAATACGAAACAATAAAAGAAAATGAATGATAAGCTCTCATCAACTGTCATCGTAATTTCAAATAATACTATGATTTATTATTAAAGCCATTTGTGAGTTATTTAAAATTTTCCTTTGAGTAATTTGTAAAAATGTCAAAAAATGTTTTTACTAATTACATATATATATATATATATATATAATTACCTAAATTCCAAATCCCAAATTTTTATATTATAATACCACAATATTCAATATTCAAACTAAATTAGGAAATTTTTATTTTTAAAATTTAAAAAACTTGTATGCTTTTTAGTCCAAGTTTTCTATTCAAACATATATTTATATTAAACAATAACCAAATTCAGTAGATATTATAATTATATGAAATGTTTATAAGCGCTTATAATGTACATTATAAAATTCATAAAATAATAGACGAAAATATATATATTTTTATATTTTGATACATTGAATGTAATTCGCATATGAATTATTGAAGGAGATATTTTGTATTATTTTATGTATAACTTTGATTATAAATCCAAATTCAATTTTCAAATTTGAAAGTAGAAGCTAAAAAATTGTGAAAAATCTTTTTCCCGAATAGGGCGTTTTTATAATAATTTGTAGTATTTTATTTATCTGATTAATGATTTATTTTTTCGTTGAAACATCGATACGAGAATATTATTCAATTATTTTAAAATAGAAATGCGAACGATAATTAAAGTTAAATGTATTCTACCAGTAATCAAAATATTTGAATAATCTCATAAGTAATTTTTTCTTATCGAATAGAATAGAATTTTATGAAACAACGTAAAAATAATAGATTATTCAGTGAAAATTATATGTGATTTATTCAGAATATTGTAGCTTGAAATATGTAAATAAAATTTTATTATTTAAAACTTGGAGAAAATCCAATGAGATGCTTGAATTGAAAAATTATTGCAGAATAAGAGATTTATCGTAAATAATATTTTTTTTTTTTAATTCTTTATTTTAGCCATTTAACTTTTAATAAAAGACGTATGTTTATTAAAATTTTATAATTATTCATTTATTAAATTGTGTAAAAGGTTTCCTATAATTTTTTCCATATTTTATATATGTAGAATTTTTAAATCTTTTTACTATTTATAATTTGCATACAAAAACATTCTTAACTGAATAATGTCGACATTGCAAATTACATTAAAATATAGCAAAATACAAAATTTCAATAATATTTTTGCATACACTTGATTAGTGATTATTAACCTATTTTCTTACTACATATAATTTTACAATCCTTGTTTCGTAAGGATTCCTTATTTATTTTAAGATAATATAAATTGTATCTTTAAGTATTATTATAACATAACTTAAACAAATTTAATATTCGATTGAAAAATTGTTAAATTAAATTTCTGAGATAGACGTTATTGTTCGGGAAAGCCAGTGATAATTCTAAGGAAAAATAATTCTCTAAATCAAGGTTGATTAAAAGTTCCCTTCGATTTTTTTTAACAAATCTGGTATTCTCATCACCCTTATATTATGTACATATATATTATAATTAGTTTTTTTTATATTGACACTAATACCTAATAACCGTTCATATTAATTTCAATATGCACCGTAATACTCATAACTATATCATAAATTCTTATAAACTTTCAGATATTTGAATCTTATTATAAATTCATAACTGCTATTAGAAGATATTTCTTTGCAGAAATAGTAAATTTCCCATAATATATCATAGAGATAAAAATTAAATGATTTAAATGGCTTAAATTAAACTATTTTATAATAAATACAAAATATGTATCATTTTGAATATTAACTGTATTATAATAAATTCAAATTGATCTATAAGTAATAATTATTTAAGATTTATTTACATATTAATAATCAATACAATGCAGTTAGAAATAAATTTTGTCTATTTGAAACATTAAAAAATTATCATCAGTATAAATTGATGATTAAAAATTTAAATAAAAATTTTCTCTAATTAAACATAAGTAATTATCGTTGAATATTTATTATTTAATAATATTATATAATTCGAACGGTAAATGTTTATTTAGATTTTATTTTTTAATAATAACACATATTTTATCTAAATATTAAAAATTTATGGTTCTTCATAAATGATCTTATTTGTTTTCTAATTTAAAATGACCTATATTTTCAAATTATAAAATCTTTTTCTCATTATAATAAGCTCATTGTAAAAAGACAAAATATTTTTAAATATTAAATTTCTATTTTTTATAAAATGCATCTTTTATGCGCAAATAAAATTTTATAGATATGGGAAATATATTACGTTATAATTGAGCAGATATCACATAAATTATAATTTCAAAATTCAACAATTTACTACACGTTCTTATAAACCATCACAGATTTGAGTTTATATTTGACATTAACTGTACAATTTTTATTTATTGTCCTATAAACATATATATATATATATATATATTTATTTATTTATTTCTATTAATTGATACAATTAAGCAGTGTTCGCCAATACTATACTAATATTTTTTATCAACTAATAAGATATTTAAAAATCCACTAAATTATTCTAAAGGAACATTTGATTTTTCGTTGCATTATGAATATGTATGACCTGAGAGAATTCTAGTCGTGTAGTCTAGGCACCATATGTACAAATTTTTGTCGCAAAAGAAAAAATACTGAGCAATGCCTCTTACCTTTACTGATTAATTAAAAGCTCATCTTTATCAACTTATAAAGAAGCTGGTAAAGAAAGTAGCTATAAATATATAGTACATTTCTTATAATATATATGGATATATATATATATATATATAATATATTCTTGCATAAATTTTCTACCATCTTTTAAAAGACTTTATAAGTTTAAAATTAAGGGGTCGAAAATAATCTTAAAACCAATTAATAATTATTAAATTATGTTACAATGTCATGTTTTAAAGTTAAAAGGAAGGACTTCGTATGATTTGATTTGATTTAATGATATAATAGTTTGCTTGAGTAAGGTAGCTTTATTTAGTTATGAAGTATAATCCTTGTGACTATTCATCTTATAATTCTCACTATCCTCAAAAACTAAGCCAAATAAAGGCGTACTTTGGACGAATTATTATTATTATTATCATTATATATATATATATATATATATATATATATATATATATATATATATATATATTATAAGAAATGTACTATATATATATATATATATATATATATATATATATAACAACGGTGGATCGATAAGCTGGACATATACTGAGAGTCGAGACTCTCGAGGGAGAACTTGCGTCAAACCTAGTTTTCAAATCTTTGAGCTTATCTTTTCACTACGTATATATGTGGAAAGAAAGCAGAAGGAGGTTATGAGACATGGCGCCGTTCCACTTTGTAATCAGCTTGTGTGTGCTTATATTCTTTCTTTTAAAGATGCGCATGAATACTATGCAAAAAAAAAAATAAAAAAATAAAAAAAAGCAAGAAGGAGAAAAATGAAAAAACGAGGGTCGACGTAGTCATATACTAAGCATCTGTCATTCGCACATATACTTACTCTTGCTGTTTAGTAGGATATTTCTCTAGAAATAATTTTCTTCTTTTTTTGCATTGTTAAAATTAGAGGGAAAATTAAATATACATATATGTATGTGCATATCAATAAATTAAATGAAAAATAAATGAAAAGAATATAATAAACCAACAATAGAGGGTTAAAAAATTCAAAATGAGAGGATATATAAAAATTTTACATTAATAATTAGAATTTTGGTAGGAGTTTATGGGTGAAAATTAGATAATTACATAATTACGTAATGTAATTAATTATAAAATTTTATTATTTGTTAGAAATTGCAGACTTGTCAGATAAGTATTCTATGTAATAGCTCGAGAGAATATCAGTTATCGATTATGCGTTAAATAATATAAAAAGGGGGTGGAGAGGGCGGGGTGACAATTTGTCTTTATTTGACTTTTCTTTTCAAGTTCATAAAATAAAAAGATTACTAATTCATCGAGAAATCCTTATTACTTTCACAGTTGATAAAACCGATAATTTATTTCTGAAGTATTTAATAGAACTTCACTTACAACTATAATTTCATATATATATAAAGGACTATAAATTTTTTCTGAATCATGTAATTTAGCTATTGATCTTGGAATATTTTATATTACCAATGTATATTTTAAAGTTTCTCTACATATATTTTTTAATTAATTCTTTAATTTGTTTATGAGGCAAGCTCAATTAAATATTTAAATTTGATAATGTTAAATAACAATAACCTCCATTTATTATTCTTTACTTTCAAGCTTTGCGTTATTCTTTTTTTTGTCTTAATTACCTTTCGCGAATTTAATTGTAAAATTTAGATTTTCTTTTATTTTATTAAAAATTACTTAAAAATTATTTAAAAATTAATAACAATACTATAGGTTTATTCTATTAATTAAAATATTATTAGCTTGTTGTGTTTGTGTGTGTGTGTGCGCGCGCGCGCACGTAAAGTAAAAATGTACTTATGAAATGAGCTCTGTGAAACAGCAACATAATTTTTTAAACAGAGTAGCTCGTTATTCGTCAATTTGTTCAGCTCATTTCATAAGTTATGTAAAATTTGTAAAATTTACGAAACACTTACGTACTTTCACTATCTCTCTTTTTTACTCCTATTCGAACCTTTCCCCCCCCCCCCCCCCCCCCCCCCCCAAACAGTTTTCTATCTCACGATAAAACAATAAATGTAATAAAATACAATTTAATAATAATACTGAATATACAGGATACTTGTTATTAACATTCTTAATAAAATATTGATATTGTTATTTATTGTTTTTGCACAAGTTTTTACTGCGTAAATGTCCTTTGTAAATGTCTTATAGTATTCGAACTCCTTATCGATATCACCATAATAATACAAATAGAAGAATTGTGAGAGTTTTCTCATCGCTATCCTCGTCTACTAATGAACTGCATTGACCCAAATAATCTTTTTTCCATTTCTTTTCAAGACTCCCTCATCGTAATATTGTGAAGCCTAAGAAAGGCATTCAAAATGAAATAACTTCTACTTTTATAACTGTTGATTCTTCATAATTTCTAATTATTTTTACATTTCTTTATCCGACCGTTTTTCTCAATTACTTTTTCACAATATTAATTAGTTAGTTCAGTGTATTTATTACTCGATAATTTATAATTTTAATTATAATTGAACGTGGTCGTTATCTTTAAACGATTAAAACATTATTTATCATTATGTCTAAAATAATGTGTGTCTTTATATTTTTAACAATAGCGTCGATATCGTAGAATTTAATTTGAAAATTAAGTATGAATATGCTTCGAAATAGTAACGTATTATATCATGTTTTAAACAATAAAATAATAATACATCATAGATATCGCGAATTTTTAGGCAACATTTCGTTAATGATATTCAATCGGAGATAAAGAATTATAAGAACAGCGCTGAGAACGGTCAAAGAGCATTACGGAATAACTAATCTGCAATGAATTGATAAGCAATTTATTCTATTAACTGCTTATCAATTTACGAGATATAATTTATATTTTTAAATATAAAAGGTAATACAACAAAGTCTGTTCCATAGAATTTTAAGTGTTATAAATTATATTGGATATAACTGGTCTCTTCTTCTTCTTCTTCTTCTTCTTCTTCTTCTTCTTCTTTATTTATTCTTCTTTCTTTATTTATTGATTCATTATTTATTGATCAACAGTACGTCTTACTCCATATTTATTAATATTTATTTCTAGAGTAGCTTTAATGCTTATTAACCAGGCATACATAATCACCATAAAGGATAAATTGTAACATCATTTGTACAAAAAATGCCCTGATAATACTTAAACGTTGAGATTTTATAAATTTAAATTCAGAGAGGAACAAGCTGCTCTTCAATCGTCTAAACCTTTCAAACAGATTTACTTTCCTAAATTGTTTAATTTTCAATGTATATTCTTGATATGCATTTTTATTACTAATTTTTTAATTTCTCATATAATTTTATTATTTTATTAAACGTGAATAGACGTAATTAAAGTTAAAGTCTAGAGCGTATTAAAATGCAAATTAATATACTTGTATGTTCTGACGTAATTAGAATTGTTTATAGTTTCATAAAATAAGAAAATAAAAACATAAAAAATAAGAAAACAAAAAAAGACCAGTTGAAGCTACCAAATAAGAAATATTACAGAAGAAACTTTGGACATTAAGAATGAAATTATTAAATCAGTTGCTTACAAACTTTTAAATTAAAAAGCAGTGCATGTATATATTAAATTTTCTTACTTAAAAACGTCAATTGCCAAGGGCGCGAATTAAAATTCTTTTAATACAACACTAATACAACGAAGAATGTAATTGAAAATTATTAACATTAGTATTCAAATTAAATATTCGCCATTTTAACGAAGTAACGCGGCTCCGATAGATTGTGCGAGCTCTATAAGTATATTTAAATTTAAGATTTCTCGAAAATTGCCACGTCAGCTCAAACAGTGTTGACATTCATAATATTGTCTCTCGTTACCGATGAATAATCACCTTCTTGTTCCCAAATCGCTGGCGCTGCTCCTCCAGAACACGGCCATGCATGTAAAGCCTTGGGATACGCCGCCGATCCTAACTCCCTAAGTCAAGAATATACTATCGATCGCTGCTTTCGCCAAACTAGGCCACTACCACTGCATTATGCGTGCTCTGCATCTTTCTCTTGCTTTATTTTCACGAGCTTCTCGTGTAACCGCTCTGACCAAATCCGACTTTCCCCATTTTCGGTCCTGCTCACCTAGCGCATACGCATCTACTCGATGCGCATCTCTTTCTCGTCGGACCCTCCAACTCCGGCTTTTTTTTTTCTGGAAAGTCGGAAATTTACATCAATGCCTGTCCATTGACTATTATAATGATGCATGCTGTGAATGCAGAGAATTTGGCAGATAATTCGGTATGTAGGCGAATCAATGGCATTAAGCGCGAGAGTGTCTACTTGCACGAGCAGAGAAAATCGTCAAAAATTTCGTCTCCTCGTTATATTAATGAATACAATGCAATCAATACGAAATATATTAATACATTTCATGCGGAAATAAAATATACATAGTTCATTTCTCTCTCTCTCTCTCTCTCTCTCTCTCTCTCTCTCTCTCTCTCTCTCTCTCTCTCTCTGTCTCTGTCTCCTTTTTTTACAATACTACGCTACGACAGTAAATAAGTGTTATTCGCCAAATGTGTAAAAGTTGCACAAGAAATAAAAAGTTTCTAGTATTAATATTAACACTTTCGCTCATTTGAGTTTAAATTAATAATTACCCTTCAAATGTACTTTGTAAATATTTTTAAAAATCATTATCAATTAATAATAAATTAATGCTCACCATAAAGTACAATTTAATATTAAGCAAACATTTGTAATGTACTTTTCAATAGTGTTTAGTTTGTAATTATTATACATACATTTGCCCGTAGCTATGTCCTTAGCAATTGTCCATAGTAATTGTTAATAGTAGTGAAAATAAAGCGATAACTACGAGATTCCTTGTGCAATTTTTAAAAAAAATATTCTACACTGGACTTTCTACAAAATCGATTAACACATATTTTTTAATGAAATTGAAATAATAATAAATTATTTGAATTATTATAAATAGTCTCATCATAAATCTTACTATTCTTGCATTAAATGTTTCAAATTAAAAATGGTACTATGTTGAATTACATTAATTCGTTTTATTTAATTTATTGTATAATATTCTTTGCCCTTTTTCGAATTAGTTTGAACTATTTTTGAAACCGTTATAATGCGTACACGTTGAGTATATAATTTCATTTAATTTGATGGTTTGCCTCAATTCTAACAAAAATGATTGAGTTTCCTCCATTTCCACTCTTTTACATTTATTTAAAGAAAACAGTATTATTTATGAAGCAATTATTGAGCATATGATGTATCGATAATTAGTCGATTAATTTCTTTTGTTGACCATTTTAAATAATATAAACTGAAATAACTTTGAAATATTTAAATTAATCTTATTACGTTATTTATTAAATTAGCACAATTCTCTAATCATAAAGCTGTGAATAATTCTTGAAAAGATTTTAATATACATTATCAGCATAAATAAACGTCTATTTGGATTAAAAGCTTTATTTAATCATTACCTTTTTTAATTAACGAAATCAAATTTATTACGTGTTCTGTTGTTAAAATAATAGACTTATCCTATGCCCTTTACTATGCCTAATATATAAAATTAGAATAAATTTCCTGCATATAAATTCGTTATCCATGATATACTCGAACAAAGCATATTACAACACAGCTTTGAAGAAAAATTATCTAAAAATATTTTCAGGCTCGTAAAGACTTATCCATTATTAATAAAATATTTTAAATCATTTCTAAGCAAATAAGCAAATGAGCTTCTTGATTTTTAATTTTTAAAACAAACGTATGTGCTAAAAAAACATGCACACCAATGCAATATTTCACCCTTCGTTTCATTATACGTCAATTGATTTTTCGTTTGCTCCTTGATCCACATTTGCCAAGGCCACTATCACTCTACAATATGCTTTTAAAGTTTAATCGCGTATTACACTGATTAGGTGAAAGCATTAAGCATTATCGTACCGGTGAGAGAATTTATGCAATAATACTCTAGAAAACACTGTTAAATTATTGTTTATTGTTTGAAATGTCGATGTAAGCAAGCATAACGAAACGAAAAAAGGTAGAATAAAACAATTTTCTACATTAATCTATTGTATATAGCTTATATCTAGTCTAAAGCTCCATATCGTGGAATAACGAATGCGTGCAATATAATTTCTGCGCAAAATTATGTTATTATTTCACTGTGCGAATGCATTTCAAGTTTCATCTCTCTCGAAAACTTCATAGAAATTTTATCAAAGCAACGTATGTATAATCACATTAATACATATTCGAAGCCATAAAGGCCTCGTTTATGACATACAACGTTTTTTTAGAGCACCAACGAAAAATAATTTTTCTTTAACTTACTTTATAAATTAACCGTAATAACAATAACTATTCTAAAACAGTGAAATATTACTCTAGAAATATAATAAAGAGTAATAAAAAACTTTGAATTAAAAATTTTATTATTTAATATAATCTGTATGACTTTCGAAATGTACATATATATATATATATATATATATATATATATATATATATATAATAACAGGTATGATTAAATATATTTTGGAATATTAATTAAATAAAAATTGAAAATTTAAAAATCAAATATTTAATTATACAATTTTGTTTCAAAATGCCATTTTATTATAAATTACTTTGTTATATTATATTATACATTATAAACTACAGAGCATCAAATAAGTTATGAAATGAAAATTATTGGACGATATAATCCGTACTATTACTAATATGATTATACATATATCAATGTACATAAAACATATATAAAATACCATTTTGTTATGTTGGACAGATTATTCATTAGGATTCATCATTATGAGGAGTAATTGAATTCAAATACAAGCTAGTAAGACGGACAATTTAGTCGAATTACAGCAGTAGTATACCTAATAGTATTACTCAACACTAGTAGAATTTACTCGAGATTAAATATGAATTTATATAATAAAAAAAAAAATTGGAGACATCGATTGGCGCCTAAGCGCTAATTTAATTAGCCGTATAAATTGCCGTTCTCGTATAAATAAAATCACTTCATCGATAAAGGACAGAAAGATATTGCTAAATAAAATTAGCTAAAATAATTTCAATTTCTGTCATTTCCTATTCCATCTAATTCCATATAAAATCTAATCATGTATAATGAATTTCTCCACATGCGTTACGAGAGCTGGAATTTTTATAAAATCAAATTAAGAAATATCAAATTACCTGTGCTAATATCAATCTTAGTGAATTGCATAAAGTTGGATAATTAAATCAAACAATTTATCTTTTAAGCATTCGGTATTCTCCGTATGAATATATATATATATATATATATATATATATATATATATATTAAATATACTATTCTGTTTATGTAAATTATTAACAGATTGTGATAGTAATAACGATTATATGTAAATGTACGATCAAGAAACAACTGTCAAGCATAATTATGTAGTTAAATTTCGTTCTCTCCTGTCAATTTAAACAAATTTATCATTATTCGCAAACAATTGGTGAAATTTGAAGTGTTAGACAGATAATCATAAAGAAGAGTGTATTCCAAAGACAATGTTTATTTATTTTTAGTTCAAAGAAATATTACTATTAAATATTATTACTGAAATTATCTTCTTCTTTTTTTATTATAATAATTTATCTATAACTATTTTCATACAATGGTCACGTGTTGTCCTTGATAGTTTTAGCCAAGATATTTTATTTCGTATTTTGATTATGAAATGATAGGGACTCAAATGAAGAAGTACGTATAGGTAAAATTCAGTAGATTTTTTTTTCAGTAGATAGGTAGAAAACACAAGAAGTAAAATAAACAAAAAAAAAAGAATAATGCATTGGTTTAGAAGAAATAAAAGAATGTTAATTAAGTGGAATTTTGTGTCTTTTTATTATGTTTTGGTTGTGTTAAGTTACATTAAATGAATAACATTACAAATGTATATTATTTAAAATTTTCGATTATACGCAAACAAATAAAAATTATTCAATTATTGTAGCGTTGCAATAGATGTTTATTTATGATTATTTTATCGCTTTACGCACACGTTGACGAAATTATGTTTAAAAATTATTACAATATATTTTTATGTTAATTTAGCCTCTTACAATCAATTTGTTTAATTGAGATCTTCATCATTTGGATGAAATTTAATACATTCCCAGTTATTACTTTATAAATCGCATAAACTGGAATAATAATAATGATAAACTGGCACGTTTGGTTACACTTTATTATTATAAATAAATTATTTAGAACTATTTCAATTTATCGTACTATTTATTGCTATAATTTCTATAATATCTAATTATGATGTATAACTTATCACCGAAATTATGTCTGTCATTGGCGATCTATTTAGAAAAATAATTAAGTAATAATTATAAAAACAATCATTAAACATAAATAAATAATATAGATAATGTAATATATTTTATAGATGATGAAAAGAATTGTAGATTTTACGCTTTGGTTGTAATTTAAAATTATTACATTCTCTATCCTAATTTTAAATATAAAACTCGAATATTTATTATAATGATATTTTCAACATTAAATTAAATATGCTGCTTTACCTTGATAATACATTTTGTATTCGTTAAACTTTTATAATGTCAAATTGAATAACATACAACGACAAAAAAAAATCTTTTTCATCGTTTTTTCATTAAATTTCATTAAAACGCGAAAATAACAGAATTTCGAAATCTGTAATGAAAATAGAACAGATGGAGTAAAAATTTAATATCAGATAATTAAAAACACGACATTTTATGCCTAATTATAAGAAAGATTTATGTAAATAAATAAAAGTAAATATTGTAGTTTTCGTTACTAACTTGCATTCGTTCATAATCTTTTTGTCAATCCATAACGAAGAAGAATTTCCAAATTGAAAAATTATGTTCTATTTTCAAATCCTGTGTTTAAGTATTTTCTTAAACTCCGAATTATAATAAATATAATGAACTTTATAATTTTAACTTTACAAAGTACTATAATAGATTGTAAATACAAATAAGCTTTAATAATATTTAGTAACTTTAAAAATATATATGTAAGTTTCATTATAGAAATATTTGGACGATATTTCCAGAAATTCACAGTACATTCTTGTTCTTCCCGTCTTTTTATTTTTAAAAATAAATACATTACGTAAATTTATCTATTACAGATATTCGTAAGAAAATATATTTTTAAGCATAATTTTACGTATTATTATTAGTAATTAATATCCATTTATTTTGTATAATATCATTGTCGTGAAATACATTGAACCGAACATGTAATACAACAAACTTTTATACACAATCTAATTGTTAAATGCTAATTGCTAATTAATTAAATCAATAACGATAATACATTAGTCTCAATCTATATATCTTTGAAATTTGTGTCATGATAATAATTGCATTTTTTTCAAAATTTTTTCGATAATTGAATTAAGAATTTTTTTTTAAATATATTGCTCCAACTTGTCTACGATTCAAAATTATTGACACACCATACGAGTAAAATAAAAGTTTTCATCCTCACAGTCGAAGCATATGAAGCAATTTAAAAATTATTATTTTTCCGTTTTCTCGTCCTTCTATTACTCTTTTACAGTATTCATATTGTCGTTATGAATTATCCTTCTTTATTATTTGAATACCGAGTATGAGCCATTGACTTCAGTATTAAGTATCAAACGTACATTAAAATTTTTCGTATGAAAATTTTAATCTTCAAATCTGAAAGTATTTAAAATTTTTTTCTAAAACTCAGGCTTTTTTGAATGAACCTAATATACGCGAGTTAACTTACTTATCTCGATGATACATTAATACATCATAACAATTACAGTAAAATTTTATTATCACGAATGTTATTTAATATATATATATATATATATATATATATATATGTCTTTATTGATGAAGTTTTATGCATTGTATGTTCTTTTTTTTTTTTAACGATCGCCATCAGAATATAAAAAGTTTTATTAAATGCGCTCAGCAACTATGTACCATACTGCAATTATTTTTTTAAAATAAATGGTGAAACATATGCTCTATTGAACCTATGATACAAAGATATAATATATATAATACCGCAATGAAAAATCGGGTTACGTATCTATTTTTACCTATGGGAAATTCTATTGCTTTAATAAATCGTTTCGTTTAAGTTTTAGAAACTTAAAGTGAAATTTTAATTATTTCATTATAATTGCTCCGAATAGTAATTTAATAAAAATATATATTCACAATCATGTACGATATACTATGAAAATCTTATCTATTAAAATAATATAAATTTATTATATTATTATACCTATCGAATTGAATATAAAACACATTAAATTCAACAAATTTTATTTTATATAAAGAATATATAAGAATTTATAACAATTATGAAGTATGAAAACAACGTTTGCTATTAAAATTAAAAAAAATTAAAAAAAAAAAAAAAAAAAAAAAAAAAGACTAATAAAAGAATTAACAATGGTAAAATATGGGAAATTTTTATTAAATATCATTAACAGAGTAAAAGTTATCTCATGACTTATATTAGATAAAAAAATTTACCACCATTAAAAAAATAGTAAAAAGAAAGTAAAACAAATTTCATATTGATTTAATATTTGTAATCGTTTTATTAATTATTTAAAAAAAAAAAAAAAAAAAAAAAAAAAAAAAAAAAGTGATCCAATAATTATTACTGCTTATAGTTAAATCAGTTAAATCCATCTTAATTAATTGGATTTTAACTTTCGTAATTAAAAAATTTATTCTCTTAATCTTAATAGTAACGTGTAAGAAAGAACCGATAAGTACATCGATTCACACCACTCAAACATGCATTTGTCGCACTAGTCGACTTTGCGCTGTGGCATCCGTATACATAGTTAATGTACACATTATAATGCATAAACATTAGAGGAAATGATATTGGTGTTGCGTATGCTCGAAGCTCAAAGTCGACGATGTTTCCTCGCGTCCGCATAAATTTAATTGCCCACGTAAAATAGGCAGAATGTGAGCGCGTATGTGTTCTCGTTAATTAAAAATTGCTTATATGTGTCGGTAAAGTGTTGCTCGCAAAGCTTCACGCATGCGTGTACAAAATTCAGTTGCGTCTCGAGTGCGCGTGAGCAGTTCGGATCAGTGGTCCAAGCACTTTGAAACCATCGATTTTTATGGATTGTCTAACTACGGAAGTTATGCGAGATAAATGACAGGAGACAAGCTTCACTGAACTTTAGAGGAAATTCAGAACTGTCGAAGCGTTGTTGAAGAGTCGTCGTAGTTGCCTAAGATGCCAAGCGATGAATATTTAGGACGTATGCTACAGACTTCTATTTTGATATTAAAAGTAATGATATTCATAACAATATTTCTGTAGTCGGAATGCTATTTTAACGTTTTATATGCAATATTGCTCTTGCAATATATATATATATATATATATATATATCAAAAATTATATATATATTATATATTATAAAATGTTGGCAACGTTCGATTATCTATTATTATTCATTTGATAATTTTTCAAATTTAAACAATACGCACTTATAAATTTTATTATTAATTCTTAAATATACAATCAGTATAATACTTGATTCTTGGCTTAACATTAATTAAACTGCTAAACAAAATAAAAATATTGTTAATTAACAGTAGAAAACTTTGAGCAAATTATCGTATTATACATAGATTGATAATATAATTATATTATAGATTTTTTTTTAGTATAAATCGAATGTCTCAAGTTTATTGTTATAAAAATTAAGTTTTAAATAGTTTTTAATATCATCGCAAAAAATTATTATCTGTTACTTAGAAACGATATGGAAATAGAATTCCAGAGATACCAGTAATTAATAGTTTGTGTTGGACGAATAAGCTTATGAACAAATTTGGAAAATATATATAGTCATAAAGATTAGGCAATAATTTCAAAATCTCAACCCGAATGATTGAATGAGTGAGTGAGTGAGTGATTGAGAGCGAGAGTGAGAGTGAGACAGAGAGGCAGAGAGACAGAGAGACAGAGAACCAGACTAAAAGCAAGTAGACGTCAAAGTTTTCATTTTACTAAAAAAAAAGTTTTTCCTCTCAATTTGCTATCTGTTCTTTCAACGGCCAGTGCTCAGACGGAGAAACGAATGCAAGTCAAAGGTGACAAAATTACTCATTTAACAAAAATAAAAAGCTCCTTTTTGCTTTTAAAAAGAGTGAAGAGGGAGGGAGAGAGAGAGAGAGTTTTAAGATCTTAATAGAAATACGTTCGGGAACTTAGCTCTCACACCTCGTTGAACCAAATTATGCATTTCATTATCCCTGATGAAAAGACCAAAAGTAAAAGATTCATTCTTAATGTGTTTTAAATACAATTATATTTAAATTATAATAACTTATTGTTTAAATAATCAAGAATATACATTTTTTTTTAATGAAATAACCTAACGCCAATTAATATTAAATTTCGTAGAAGGCGCTAAAAAATAAATTAATATATCGACTACTTATTAAGAGTTAATTAAATGTTAATATTGGTTTTTCACGTTTAAAAGATATTTTCTCAATTTTAACATATAATTGTTAGAATCTGGGGAAATGATGTTGAAACGATGAATAGTTTTGGTATGGTAAAAACGTAGGCAGGTATGGCTCAACATAACGAGATAAGTCGGTATTTCTATTTATATCCAAGTGCCGAGTTTTCTGAGACGTTGTTTCTGATATTCGATCCCCATGCTGAAATAGAAATAAATATACCAGATATTACCTCATAAAATTTACAAGCATCACGATTTAAAATTAATATAACCTATAAGAGGTTAAGTATTATTGTGTACATTTGTAATATTTAAGAAATTTCGTTATTCGAATTTTTAAGGGGAAAAAATAGCGAGAAAAAAAAAACGAAAAATAAAGAAATTAATACAAAATATAAATATAATATACATGAGGAATAAATATGATCATAAATAATAATGAAACGTAATCCAACAAGGTTGTGTGTACAATATTTCTCTCAAGGTCACAGATGCCTACGGGCCGTATATTGACGTAAGTGTCAGATGAAACTGTTGTAATACATGAAGAGCAATGTCATATACGATTACTCGTGCATATATATATATATATATATATATATACATAAACGTATGCATTAATCGGCAGAGACAAGAAAGCGATTAACCAGCGTATATAATGCCTTCCATAATTACGCGTATTCTCTTGCATACACGTGTCGCTCAACTCAAACCACAGATACATTAATAGATAATCCATTAATAAATTAAATTAATGAATCGCATTCCTTTAAAATTAGTTGTATTACTTTTCTTCTAATGTGCTATTCACTCC
Organism: Ceratosolen solmsi marchali; assembly: GCF_000503995.2. NCBI lineage: Eukaryota > Metazoa > Arthropoda > Insecta > Hymenoptera > Agaonidae > Ceratosolen > Ceratosolen solmsi. The sequence continues at coordinate 5,362,300 of NW_011948429.1, forward strand.
CATAAGCTTTCTTTTACAGTACGATAGTTTTCTGAAGAAAGATTCGTTAAAAAAAATTTTAAATTACAGACGCTGCTTATCTACTTAATTAAATCACTATTTTTTATCCGATGCCTTCATCTTATTAAAAATACGCTATGACCATTTTTCATATATTTATAATTTTAAAACTTTCATTTTGTATCGCTTCAAAACATTGTACCATAATAATAAAATAAAAAAAAAAAAAAAAAAAAAAAAAAAAAAAAAAAAAAAAAAAAAAAAAAAAAACATTAAAAAAGAATAATATGAACATAGATGCTTAAAATTTTATTTTTAAAATGAAAAAAAAAAATCCGCATTTATCATAAATAATTTTCTTTAACTTATTCATTTTTAAATAATTAATATTTATTTTTCAAATTTTTATGCCTCGTATAATTGTATAATTAAACATTTAAAAGATCAAATTATATAATAAAAAATGTTATTTGTAAATATTTTGGTATTTGTTCGGCTCGAAAAAAGGGAATAGATATATCGCAGTAAATGAAAATTGAGAAAATGTTCCAATCAGTTGTCAGCCGATTAATCTACAGAATTTTGATTTCCAATATCGGAATCCAAAGAAAAAATTAACTTTAATCTTTTATTAATACAGTCAATAGCATACATTTAGTTTTTTTTTATTAACAATACACTTTGCAATTGGTTATATTATTCATAATCATATTTTCGACTTCATTAATATTAATTATATTTTCACTTAAACTTTAAATGTACAAAATTATTACATACAAAGCTCACTGTTGAACTATTTAATATTTGAAATATATGTTAACATAATAGTTAATACGAATATTTTTCGCATCTTTTGTATATCTATTAGCTATATCTATTAGATATTTAAAAATTTTTATCTAATTATAATAATTATTAAAGATATATATATACATATACAGAAATAAAGAGAGTTGCATATTTATTTATTTATCTAACAATATATATTTTATATAAATATATCATTAATAATTATTAAATTTAACTTAAAAACTTTAAAGAATCACTTCAATCTTATAAATTAAATTTATTATTGAAAAATAAAATTACTCTGAGAAGATAAAATAATAAAGATATCGTTGGAGAATATAAATTTACAATGTATATAATAGTAAATGTTAAAATATATTATTATAGAAGACTATGTATGTATATATACAGAGAGAGAGAGACAGGAGAGAGAGAGAGAGAGAGATTTTGGTACTTATACATTTGAAATGAAAATATTTATATGACTTATAAAACACAACCAATTTTAAATAAGAAATTACAAGCATTTGCATATCTTTAAATAAATAAAATAAATTTAAAACGAGCTTGTCGTTTTTAATAATGATTGAGGATGGCATTTATAAAAATGAAAATTGAGAAACGCTAATGCATTTAAATTTTAATCATATTGGTAAACGTCATTTACCACGGAGCTGCACAATTTTCTTATCCCTAATAAATAATAGAATGTAATTAGAAAATTAAATAATAAACTATAACGATATGATATATTAATGAAAATAGTGCGCGTGTGTACTTATTCCGTCTATTATGATGTTGACTCGATAGCAAAGTCATCAAGGAGATTGTAATAATGGTGGTTAAGGAGGGGGATCAGAGTCTCTAGTTTTCGTTGAGAATATTAAACAAATGCTTGATAATCGATAATTTCCAAGTTAAATCTAAGCGATAAAGATTGACCTTGATTCCCAAGAAAATGCAATTTTACGAATCGTTAAATTTCATTGTGCACAATGAGCTCTAGGATACGCTGGGCACCATTAGAAACTTATTTCAAATGCTCTTTGTAATAAAACATAAAAAATAGCTCACGATAATGGCCGTCCATCAACTTGGCGACTTGATTTTTATAATGCCTTCTCTCTATAATGTCTCGAAGTTAATGCGATAACCAATAATCACGAGCTCCCTTCAAAATTACAGAAACTCAATGCCCATTTTGCACATTATAGACGATTACATAACGATTACAGCGAAACAGCCTCCTTATCCCTTACAAGATATTATTATTAAACCGAAACACGGCTTTTATATTGCAGAGAGCACATTCAGAGTGGTCCTGAAGAAGAGCAGTCGTGGCCTGGGCTTGAGCGTGTCGGGTGGCGGTGTTGCAGGTCCAGTCCGCGTCAAGCGGCTCTTTCCCCAACAGCCCGCCGCCCTCTCCAATAAGCTCCAACCTGGCGACATTCTTCTGGCTGCCAACGGAATACCACTCACGGGCCTTACTAACTACGTAAGCCAAGCCGAGTCGAGTATTAACGCGAAAGTTTATGCTTGCCGTTGTCAATGGCCTCTCCTCCCGAGATTTCCCATTCATCGCCTGTCTTTTTTTATATTGGTATCGACGATGGTGAACGGTCAGCTTAATCATCCATAAGCGTATTTTCATTATCCAGATAATGAAAATTTCTGAGATATGACGAGCTCTCTATCTATCTATCTCTCTCTCTCTCTCTCTCTCTCTCTCTAACTTTTAATAATAATAAATTTCATGATCAAATGATTCCTTCTTTCATAATGATTTATATCAAAGTAACAAGTCCATCAGCCCGAAATTGTCGTTTAAATTAACGAAATCATTTCAATTTTGAATGAAAATTTTATATAAATAACGTAATGGCTCGCCTATTATCTGTGACTTTAATTAATTTTTCATACCAATAGCTAATAATTAGCCCGAGTTACGTTTAAAACCAACTGTACTCATAAATATAATAAATCTGTTGGTGATATTGGCAGTAAAATTGTTAAAGTCATGAGGCCGATAGCAATTTATCACGATTAGCCTTGATTAATTATTAACATCTCTTGAGCATCGATGCGAGCCCCCGATAAAAATATATACAATATTTTAGGGATAATTATTATCGACATCTCGTTAATTTTGGCATTTATGACTCATAAGCGATTGACCGCGGGAGCAAATGACAGCCACACATGGCAATCACTTTTGTCCGGCTAATCGATCGCGGACATTTTACTCGCAAAATATCCATAAAAATATGTTCTATATTGTCCAACGGCTGCATGTACTTGAGAATTCAATAAAAAGTAAAAATTGAATAGCTAGTTCTTTAAGACTTTTCACGTTAAATTAAAATTGTGCATAAAATTGCGCATTATACTTGCCAACTAATTGAAAATCAAATATTGCAGACGCGAATCGTTTTTTAATTGATCCATTAAATATGAGAATATAATAATTTCTCATAGGATATCGTTTATAGTATTTATTTAAAAGTCGACGGTACTTTATTACAAAGGATGGATTTTTTTTTTCTTTTTCTTTCTTTTTTTTTTTTTTAATAAAAAATTAAGGATACTTGTTGCAACACGACGTACAAAGGCTAATCGATCAAGCTTGTAAAAATATGTTAAACTAATTGGACGTAATTTTTATATTATCGTATCATTACATCGTAAATGCCTCATTCTAATTCTACATTGTAATTTCATCTCAGAATGTCCAATCGATTGCCTTTAATGCCATTGAACACGATGTAATCAAGATTATGTCTCTCATATTTTCCAAGGATTTGGAAAAATGCAATGAAATAAGCATTTGCCGTAAATTTTAGTTTAATTTTAAATTAATTTAGAGCGAGAGGAGTCATAATGATATAAGAATATCGTCGCTCGCGATGGATATATTTAATTAGCATCACTAATTATCAAAAGTTTTTCAAATTAAATTCACTTTGAGGATCGGTAAAATATTAATTTGTATCGTAGCCTACGACCGATGATCTCGATTATGAATGCGACAATTTGGCGGCAAAAGTTAATTAATAAAATTTATAAGCAAAATGTCGAATAAATGTGGTGATTAATGCTAAACGCGTTGTATATTGGTTGCTACGCGAGAACTTTTGTTTGTATGTCGCGAGGCAAAATGTAAGCAATTTAGTCTATCAGCTCATTGGTTTATCAGTACTATTTGTCCTCTCCTCCTCCTCCTCCTCCTCCTAATAATATTAATGCTGGAGCGCTAGACCGAACCCACCACCTACCTTACCCTTGTATACCTTCGAGCACCACTTGACCCATCGAATACTCGCTGTTTGTTTGTTTCATTGAAGTTTCACGTACTTGTTGCAGGAGGCGCTCGAAGTACTAAGAACAACTTCGATTACGGTTGAGCTGGTTGTATGTCGACTTCCCGGTGATACAGCAGGGACACCACCAGGCGTGGCGCCACCGCCGCCCCCAACACGCAGAGATAATCCCGGACTTACCCTCAAAATACCTCTGAATCCTTTACCACTCTTGGATGTTGAACCGTGCGGGGTAAATCGATAAAAATAACTATGCGTTACTTGGCTGGGAGAAGAAGCTCTGGATATAAATTTAAAAAATATGTTTTTCTTGTAATTGTCCGCACGCGCGGTCAAAGGGATAAGAGTCGATTATTGTGGTGTCACTCATTTTCAAGATTCTTCGATAAATGCAATAATAAACTAAGAATGGCTTACGAATGGGTTTCGATTAATTTAGCAATGACATTTAAAGTGAGCGGCGTTGAGCTATTAATTTTTCATTAAACTCTCGTACCTGTGCATAGCCTACATACGGGATTTACAATTAGATCTTTAACAAGGCCAATACGGATATTTAATTATGCCGCATAACATGAAGAAAATAGTATTATAAAATTTTCCTCTATTTATTGCGCACTAGCGCTTTCAAGAACATCGAACGCGAGGTTGTATTTTCATATCAATGTTTAAAAATTCACCAAAGTGTCGTCCAAGATTGAAGAAAAAGCTTTGTAATGAAACTTGAGTCAATGATAACATGTTGAAAGGATTTGATATTTTATCACTAATTTGAGTTTACAATATTATTTATTAAATATTTGGAAAAAAGTTGGTATTTATTTTTTACTCTGCCACTGGCAAACAGAATCGGTATCAATGGCATGTAATAAGATAATTGCATCAATCAAGGAAAAATTAATGGTTGTATATATATATATATATATATATATATATGAATATATATATATGAATATATGAGTATAATATATGTGTAATATTGATTTTAATGTAGAGATAAATAAATTAAAGGAAAAGACAAAAAGCTGAGAAATACACAGACGATGATTATAGCAAAGCAGTGTTGATGATAGTCGTTAATACCAAATGTTTAAAGCGTTTAGAGGGCGTACTTTATTATTTATTCTTTATCGAAATTTTATACAAGGCTGGCATTATATCATGGCATTAAACGTCAAATGCTAATAAAACTTTATATACTTCGGATAAAAGAAATTACAAAAATCATAATTTAAATTGAGATTATTATTCAAATGGCCGTGCCCCAGCGGCTCCATTTCCAATGGAAATTGTAAGCCATGATTAACCTAGTTGAGAAAATATTGGTGTAAAAAAGAATAATCATTAAAACTCGTGTACTGTATTGGGGGCGGGGGGGTAGGGGGGGGGGGGAATTTGCACAAGTCGGGTAATCTATGAGATTTGCCATGGGCGACGTTACTTGACAATTACTCCTCCCGATGCATATTAAGCAATGGCCGTGCGCGTACGTGAAAATGTGCGTTTGTCCGTTGATTGTACGGGCTGAGGTCGGTTGAGAGAGCGTAACGGAGTCTCGAGTATGAGCGAGCTAACCGAGTTCTTTGCGACAGGAGTTCGACATCGAGATGACGAAGGTGGCAGGCAGCCTCGGGTTCACTCTACGAAAGGCGGACAGCAGCGCCCTGGGGCATTACGTGCGCGCCCTGGTGCGGGAGCCAGCGTTAAGCGACGGTAGGATCCAGCCGGGCGACAAGATCGTCGCGGTCGACGGGACCCTCCTGTCCCCGATGAGCCACGAGGAGGCCGTTGCGTTGCTCAGGAGATGCGGTCCCAGGGTCACCCTTAGGCTCTACCGCGATCTAGTGCAAACGCCAGTCTCGGCGCTCTCGCCCACCGAGTCCGACTCCCCCGTCCGTCCGACCAAAACCTCCTTGAGGTGAGCTATAGCTATGCTTCTATTATTTGCACTTAACTTTAAACCCGAGGAGTTCCACTAGCTAAATGATCCAATAGATCCTCCGCTCAAGGATTGCCGAAAATTGTTGACTCTTGGATACTTGTCGCATTTAAAAAACGTAAAATCATTCACGATATATCTTTCCTCGCTATTATTATCAATGCGCACTATAATTTAATTTACCTTTGTTAAGTATTTCTTGTTCTCTCTATCTCTCTTTTCTCGCGATATTTGTCTTAATTTCCCGTGGATTTTTTTTTCTCTTTATCAGTATCGTTATAATTTTAACGATTAAGTTTCACGCTTCACTATGGGACCGAATAGTCAATCGGATTGTAAAAGAATGAAGAAAAAAAGAATTATTGCTTTAAACTTATTATGCTTCTTCTTTTTTTTTCTTTTTTTCTTTTAATCCAATGAGCTTAATTATCTTGAATAATTGTACAACTGTTCAAAGAAATGAAATATTTAGAGAAAGTTTCTTCAAATTGCCATATCATCATAAAAGTCTTTTGTGTCTGTTTGTTTAATTATTTCATTACTTTATTATCCCTATAAATTATAAGATAATTGCTTAAATGCAATAAATGCAATAAATCAAGTAAAGATACAGATAGATAAATATCAGTGTTCAAAAAAAAAAAAAAAAAAAAAAAAAAAAAAACCCTTTTTTAAAATCCCCTTTGCACTTTATCGATTTTGAATTCTTTTCTCTTATAGGCAAGAGGCAGTGGATATGCTTTGTGACCTGGCAGTACGAAAATTATCGCCGCGCACGTCGTGTGGTGGTTCCGCTTGTCCCCGGCAATCGTCGAGCACATCCTGTAACTCGCCAAGACGGTTGCGCAGACCTGTTACGCGTTCCTCGACCGCTGAGACCGATGAAGGTGCGCCGAATATTAACGCCATTTACTTTATATTTATAAGTTGGTCGAATGCGATTGCGCAATTAAGTGGAAAATCTCGTAAATTTTAATGTAGAATATAATCCATTGTGCTGGTTCTATGGGTGGATTTATGATTAACGTGAGAATTTGTCACTTGGAATTTTTAATTTTTTTTTTCTTTTTACCATTACCTAAGGCAATAGCGCGAATAGGATTTATAAATACTTGTTGAAGTGACGTTGAAGCATCTTGTTTCGCCTACAACAGAAATGCCTTTTTTTCCCGGTAAAGTTGTTTATTAAACTATTTACAAAAATTTAGATAATCATCCTTTATAAATATTACAATTGAAATATAAACGATTATTTTCGATAAATTGATATATCCATTCTTTCTCGTACAGGCACGCACGCACGCACGCACGCACGCACGCACGCACGCACGCACGCACACATAATGTTCTATCCACTTATATTCTCATATTACGTATAAATGCGTAAATGATAATCTGTATAAATTTTTCGATTCCATCGTCTCCTTATAATTTTTTATTCATTCTTATTACTTCATAATAAGAATTTTCCATGTATATTAATTGGCTATGTAAAGAGATAGATTTATTTAGCAATGCAAGGTCTATTGAATAATTTGGACGATAAGATTGTGCCTTGCACTTATAATAATGCAATTCGCGTGGCATTTAATCCAAGTGAAAGTAGAAAAAAAGTATGTCAATAACTAGGCTCGCGCTTTCATAACATTTACGCGACAAATCTACCTTTTCAAAACAATAAATATTATGACTTTTTATCGTTCATCGATCTACGATTGTCGTGGAGAAATCATTAATTATCTCGATCGTGCTTCTGTCACACTCGAATTTCGGCAGTGGCACAATGAGACTTTTGTATTTTGCCGAGCGAATTTAAAATCATTCAAATCACTTGTTGCGCATCGCGTTTAGCCAGAATCATTATTTAGCTTTTAATCGCAAATGCAAACTTTTCAACAAGACCTCAAGTTATTCGCATACGCTTACTTAATATCAAACCTAGTAACTTCTCCATTATTCCTTTAAATTCAGCTCGATATTTCATTTCCAATTATCATGGATTTTCATCACTCTGCCCAACTCAATAGTTCATCGATTTATTAATAATTGGAATTTTTTCTATTTTCCTCCCCCATTCTTATCATACGATTCACTTTATTTCAAAATTGTAACTATTTCTATTTGTTTTATCATTTACTTACTGCGAATTACCGACACTTTAATGCACTTCTATCGTAATTGTAATTGTAATTGTTAATTATTCATCCGATCCGTAGTTGAAAAATAATTCAAACACACAAATCGAATTATCCAATATGTTATCCATACCCTTAAATTCTCAAATTTCTCTTACATAATAATCTCTGAATCGATATTAGCTCATCGCTATCCTCGCTTATTACCTTCGAAATCGATACGTTTTTTAACCGTAATTTTATCACTCGCAGTACTTCAATTTGTCTCAACTCGTCGCTAAACTATTATCAATCAGTATTCGCAACACAGATAATAAAGATAATTTTCCATGAAAAATAACGCAATTTTAAGAATATCGATGCTATCAGTTTATCACGGCTCGTCATTCAGCTATTAGCGCACGTTTTTCTACGTCCAAGACTGAGCGCTTACGACTACCGAAGGAGTAATTTAAAATTAAACAAGAATAAAATTAAAATGATCGCCTACACGTACCGTAAGAGCTTGAGTGATGATGAGAATACCCCGGGACTCTGGCTTACGTTGTCCTACGCTCCTTACCTCACGCCCTTCCCTTAAATTATTCAGGCGGCAGTAGCGTCAGTCGCAAAAACGAGCATCATCCGCAGCCGTCGAGCCTTAGCCAGGAAACCTCGGACTCGGACCAGTGCTCCATCAAAACTCACATCACGAACTCGCAGCCGGAAACCCCGGCCAACGACATCATAGACCCACCTCCGCTCTACGACGTATGCGATTCGAGCGATTCGAGCTCTGCTCAGGCCTGTCAGCAGCAGCCGAGCCGGCCCAGTTTCCTGGACTTGCGCAGCCCGATCGACAAGCCGCGCTTCCAGTTCAGCATCGACTCGGATTGCAGTAACGGCGCGGATCCCGTCATCGCTCTTGACAACGAGCACGGGGCACGGGATCGCGTAGCCGCGGCTCTTGACAGCAACGTGCCAGGCACTAACCATCTCGCGGAACCGGCGTCGATGCCACCGTTGTTCGACGCTGACGCCACTTTCAGTTACAAGAATCCGGCTTACCAAAGCGCGAATCCAGCATGCGGGGCCGCTCTACCCGTCGAGAACGCCAATACAAAAACTAAAGTCTCGCACTCGAGCGAGCAGGATATTCCAGGTACGTTACCCTTCTACCTACCACTTTCGCCCTAATTTCGCAAGAGGACGTTTCTCCCCGTAACAACGCGACCATTATTATTTCCATACTTCACCAGCAACTTTGTTTATTTTATTGCTCGATCGACCTTTATGGGATGTTTAATCCTCGAAGGCCGTGTATCAAGCTCGCAAATTCAAAAAGACTAGGACTACGGTAAAGTTTTATAATTTCGATATAACGATTGCCGCTTTACTTCTTAAGCGACGAAGAATTAAGATTACGTTGTGCTCTTCGGATCGACTAGAATCGACTAGAGAATCAATTAATATAGCATAAATTTACAAACGAAGCGTCTGTAGGTCGATGTGTCTGTAGGTAATTTGAAGGTTGAAGGATGAAAAGGAAGGACCTTTGCTTGACATTTTCATTAGTCAATGAATATTTAATTGCGTGCTATTTAATTTAGGTAAAATTATGGGAGCTGATAATCCAGGTGGCAGTAAGGGTCTTTTGAAGTGGAAGGGCGTTATGTTTGCACCAAACGATAGCGATGAAATTGACGGAAAATGTAAAATGCCAATTAATAAAGATACCATTGAATCGGCTGCCTTATCGAGCCTTCATGAACAAGGACACGAGGTAAGTGATTATTTACATTCGTTTCTTAAATTTCAACTCGGCATTAATTGATGTTATAACGACGCGTTAACTTTAATGAATAGAGAAATTTCTTATGACTTTTCATAATTATGAATATATGATGCAGGTTTTCATGGTTGAATTGACACGAGGATGGAATAGTCGTCTTGGTTTTAGTTTACAATCAGACGGAGAAAATACAGTGATATCTGTTGTACATCCTGATAGTGTCGCTGCTAAAGATGGAAGACTCAAGCAAGGCGATGTTTTAATAATGGTACTCTCGATTATTTAATTATGCCTTTAAAAATATTGTTGTAGAGTTGGTATGCAGTTTAGAGCAGATATAACTTATGATTGAATAATTTATTTTAATTTAATGTAAAAGTTAATAAACTCTATCTTAATATGAGCACAATATTATAAATATTACTTCGTATTACTATAATTTAGAAAGGATAGCCATCAAAAGTGCGTCAAGTAGTTTTTTTTACATACCGTAGTAGAAGAGCTATTTTAGCTTTATATCAGCAAAATAATAGTAGACGACGACGTCAATTCTTAGATCATTTCAATTGAATTTATTTTAAATTATAGTTCAATATGTATAGTTAAAAAATTAAAAAAAAAAAAAAAAAAAAAAAAAAAAAAAAAAAGCGGCTATAATAACAAATATAAAATTCAAATTAGCTTGTATCAATTTTTCTTTTTGTTATTTTTCAGGTAAATGATGAAAGTGTGGAACACATGTCGACGACTAATATAATCGATTTATTACGCAAAATTCGCGGATCTATAGGGATTACTGTATTAAGACGCAAAAAAGAAGACGGAACGTGATATTAAAACAATGTCCTCACACTTGGATACGAAAATTTGAAATTTCCAATTTTGAAAAGCCTACATTTTTTTTCTTTCTTTTTTTTTTTTTTTTTTTTTTTTTTTTTTTCTTTTTTTTTTTTTCTTTTACAATTTTTTTTTTTTATGCCTGTTTCACTCTAAAATATAATACAATCTAGCAACTACCCCTTGTAAAAAAAATATTCACGAGTTAATTTCAAATGGCTTTCGAGTGGAATTTAATTTCCAATTGAAAGCTTTAAAAATATCGATAGACTGATCGTTTCAAGCAATAAAAAATTACTTGGTAACAACTCCAACGATTGTAAATAAAATATTGCGTTCTATGTATTATAATTGTATAATTGAATGATTGATGTTGAGTGCCAAGATTAACGAGAAAAACAATTTGTAAAGGATAACGGCCGAGCATCATTCTCATTTTATAAAATCGAAAATTTTAATTAAAATGAACAACTTTTGCTGATGAAATGAGCTTAAACTATAATTAATTAAACAATTAAATTCCTAACTAATATCAAATCATATATAAAAAAAACATTTATGAACAGTGAAATATATTGTAAATTGACATCTTGTAAAAAAAGTTTTAATATTTAAAAATCATTGAGCATCGATATTACAATGATTATCTGACCCTACATAAGTTTTCATGTAAATAAATGATAAATGAAAACAGTACACGAAATATATAAGCGTCAAAGATTTACTGAAAAGAATAAATTTTTTATTCAGCGGATGTAACATCTTACTTTTATAAATACAGTGCACTTTCACACATATTAATATCAATTAAATATATATATATATATAACAATTTCTTGTAAGTTATTTATTTATTATCTTTTTTTTATAAAAATTTTAAAACGTCCTTAAGATTATTTTTTTTATATTTATATTGTATTTAGTGTTGTTTGCTCTTAAAAGTGTAAACATATCATACGTTTGATGTACTTATAACATTAAATATTTTCCCATAACTCAAACAAAAAGAAAAAAAAAAGAAGAAAAAAAATAGAAATAAAGAAAAAAAAGAAGAAAAAAAAGGGGGAAAAAAAAATATGAACTGTTAAAAAACTGTATAAAATAGCCTTGAAGCGTTTTTTATTTATTTTTTTTTTTTGTTTTTTTTCGGTTTTTTTCGGTTTTTTTGTTTTTTTTTTGTTTTTTTCGTTTTTTTTTGTTTTTTTTTTTTTTTTTTTTTTGTTTTTTTTTTTTGTTTTTTTTTTTTTACCATCAAAATAATTACTTAAAAATATAAAAAGAAAAAGCAAATACATTGACAAATGCAAAGTAAAAAAAAAGAAATGATACGTCAGTATAAAATATTAATAATGATTACGTTATGAATTAAAATAATTTGCAGATATTATAAAATTAAATGTCAAGGGATATGATAAAAGAAAATGAAGTAAATCCGTTTTAATTGTAACGAGCGAAAATTCAAAAGCGAAAAAGATTAAGATTTTTTCTCTTTGGAGAATATATATATATATATATATATATATATATAGCAGTAATTATTACAAATTCATTAAAATGCAAATGTATGGAAAATATATCGGCACATATACATATAAATATTTAATAAATGTGATAATTAGTGTTGTAATAGAATCTTCTATCATAGAAATCTTTTAAAAAGCTTTATTGAACGTTATAACAGTTTAAGAAAAATTTAAATTATATGTATCTATAAAGAAATTTTATCAAAATACCAAAGTATAAGTGTGTAAATAATCAAAGGCATTGTTTTGATTCTTTAAGCTCTGGAACTATGAGCATATTTTACGAAAATTATAAATTATTTTAAAAAATAGCTCAGTGGTTTTACATTACTTAGGTCAATGACTTATGTTAGACTGCGATGTTATCCTGTATGAAATAAAGTTCAATGTCTTTCACAATATTTGATTAATTTTCTACATACACCCATAACCGTACATTTATTTTCTCGTCTAATTAAATCATTCTCAACCTCAGTTGTAAATGGCAAATTCAATATTATATTACAATTATATTAATTATAAATACGAAGCAGAACTTGTGAAAATAAATTATTGCATCAAGTTGCAAAATAACAATTTTCAAACGCTATGTAAATTCAATTAATTTGTAGGTCAATAAGGTAAGTCAATAGCCATTATTGGAAAGGTTCGCCAGATAAAGCACAACCAATTGTATTTTCGTATTATTATTTGTATGCGTGTAAAGTGATAAAGAGTAACGTCATTTATCATTTCGTGAAACATCGGCGCGAAGAAAGGAGAATTGAAAAAACTGTATGTTACACATGAATGATTAATAGACATCGAATGGCCAATAATCATTAGATAAAACATGTTGTACTGCGATAACTGACCAACATATAACACGAGCAATTGTACAGATAAGATAATAATGTAAATACGCAATACGAATTCTTCGTAAACCTCTTAACAAACTCAGCATTGAAATATTCTCATTGTGTCAAATATAAATAATACTAATTTTTAACACTCGAGTGATGCTTGAAGAGTACAAGAATATTCATGAATAAATAATCGAATCTCAATATATAGACGATTTTATATATATATATATATTTATTATTTATAAAAGTATGAATTAAATTATTTTTAAATGTAAAGGGTATCTTAGGAAGGAACTTAGAAAGATCTTCGGCAGTACAAATGTCCAGCTAAATCATGGTAAACGACTATTAATTTACATTACGATCTACGATTGCCTGACGACGACGTGCTGGTCTTTTAGGTGAATTCAGCGACTCGTCAAACGGATAATCTGTTAAATTCACTTTGGGTCGACCTCGTCGACGCTTTAATGAACCGTCCGAGGTAACGACGCTTTTAAAGTTACTTGTTTCCTCGTTGGCACTCGATGACTTGTCGATTAAATTACCGTGTGATTTACTGGACAAACGATTACTTTTCCTTAATGGACGACACACTGGAATTTCGTTTTCGAAAGTCAATTTACAATTCTCGTTTATAAAAGGAGCATCATTTTCTTTTTCCAGTCTCGTATTATCTACGCCTTCGGAAATTTCCAGAATTTCACTAATTCTTTGTTCCTCTACTTGTTTGGAATCAACGTTACCTGCAACATAAACGATCGATATTGCAATTATTATGTATGCAGGAAATTTCATTAGATCCGATGAATATGAAGTTCGTAGGATCTCATCAACGATACTCTTCCCCTTACACGTATTTACAAATTCATCGTGACCATCGCTTGACATAAGACATGACTTATCATTAACTGAGCTACACAAATCATTGGAAGAAGTTGTGGAATTTACGCTTTGTCGAAATAATTTCATATTATATAAAAAAACGTCTTTCTCCTCAACCTTAATCTCACTTAATCTTACACTATCCATTAGCCTCTCACCGGTCCCTCTCCTCTCATTTGTATGAACTACATTTTAAAAATTAATCAATAATTTAACATATTTCATTTACAATTTGTAAAAAAAAATTAACTACCATTACATACGTTTCTCTACAAATTTACTGGATCTATTATCGTTACGTTTATCAACAGAATAATCATTAATAATGTCATTGCATAAATTTCTAGCTACAATTCTATGATTTTCTGTATCTGTCAAGTTATTTGATACACGTTGAGGCATTTCGGCAGATTTAAAAGTTTGTAATTTTCTTGATAATTTAAACTTCTTTCGATTTAAATTTTTATTCAGTACCGGACTAGTTTCTATATCATCGTCGGTCGACTCATCATCCGCTTGTACCGCATCTGATTTATTAAAAATCTTTTCGTGAACCATTGGTGATTTTACAGTCTCTTTACTCCAAGAACTTTTTTCTGAAGTTTTAATGGGACTCTCTGGAGAACTCATAGACGTCGAATTGTTTAAATTTATCGAATTGTATTTTAGTGGATCATCACTTCTATATTGCTGTAGTGGATAAGATTCATCCGAATCAATGTCCTGAAATGCATCATCGGATGATGGTTTAAAAATACTTTCTTCATATTCTCTAGTACATTCTGAAAGATTATTGTCGTTCATCGAGGTGGACGGTTTACTATTGCAATTACTCGTTTCGATAGTTGGCTTTTCCTTCATTATTTCAATTCGACTTTTAACATCTTCAATAAGTTTCTCGAAGCTGGATTTATTCGCATGCCCTGTAAAAATTATTATTTGCAAATCAAATTTATTTTGACCGACTCCATGTTACATAAATTCGTTTTACTCACTATAACTTTTTTGAGCTTCTTCTATTTTTTCTTCATTGGCATTCTTCTCAATTTGTAATCTCTGCAAGGAACAAAAATAATCTATTTTATAATTTTAGATTATAGTATTGGGAGAATGTGCAATATTATCGCTCACAGTCTAATCTGATATTATGCGTGTATACATATTATAATATTACATTCATTTCGGTATTTAGCATTTTAAACTATAATAGCACATTAATATAATATTTACATATAATATAAATATAGAGATCAATTTATATTCATACAAACGTACAAACATATTGATTAAGAAACAAATTTAAATATATTTTAAATATAAAACTTAGATAACTATTTTCTACGCTCTGGTAATATGAACGTAAAATAGAAAATTATAATAAACGATAGGAAAGCATTGTATTTAAAAAATTTTAAATTAAAAAAAAAAAAAACAAAATAATATTACCTTCTCTATGTTATATGAGTATAATAAACAACATATATACAATAAAATATTTGAAAATGCTTAATGAACAATAAAGATGGAAAATTAAAAATATCGTTTATGTAAAATTTAATTATAATATTTAAGAAAAAAAATTTTCTTTTATCATTTAAAAGTTAGTCACAGTAGAAATTACTATTGCACATACTCAGTAATTATTATTGAAATTCATTACTAATACATTTAATGTAGATGCGGATAATAAAAAACTATCCATTTTTCGCTCTTGTTTTTCTTCAAGTTCGCATTGTTTTATTAAATCAGCGACGGCTCGAGGTACCAATTTATCACATTCGGTATTATAAATTATAGAGTATCTAGTAAATCGATTTTCTAAGGTCTTTCTATCACCCTGACTTGATAGGCCAAATTCTTTCATTTTTTTACGCAATTCTGCATCCTTCATTACTCGAAGGACAAGTTTCGGTAGAAGTGGTCGTTTGGTTATAATTCTGAAATTATTACTCTAATTAATTTACATACTTATAAATATCTATACTCTTTCAAATATAATTATAAATTTAAAATACAAATATAACTAATTAATGATTAATAAGAAAATTAATGATTTAGTTATTTTATGCACAATAAAAACTTTAACGTTAATTACCTTTTATTTTTAATTCTACTTTCACTGGATTCTCGTTTAAGACAAGCATCTAAATGGGTATTGATGTGCGTTTCCGATATTTCTACGCTACATACAGGACACGATACAGTTTTTGTACTGACAATCGATGTCGATAAGACCTCTCTTTTTTTAGGAGTATTAAAAATTTTTGCAATATTTTGTTCAACTTTGGGTGAATCGTTTATACTTGGATTACTAGTGCTACATTGAGGGGCAGTGGCGACCGATGAACTAACCGTCGAATTAATTAATCCCTGAATCGTCGTTTCTGATACTTTAGGAGATTTGCAAAATTGATTGTTTCGAGCTGGTCTCATTGGAGGGGTATTTGGATCTATTTCTGAAACTGCTATATTATCTGTATTTTTATTGTCGATCAGATGAAGCAGTTTTATTCTAAGCTGTAAATAATGTTGAATAATTTCGTCCATAGCACGATTTATATACAAATCTTTTTCATACAGAACATGAAAACAAACAGGACACTGGGTCTTATAATGCAAATACTTTCTAATACAAAGAGAACAATCTGAAATAAATGTTATACCATTAAACTTATACGTCTTTATACATGTTTATTAAAAGGATAGTAAAAGAATATATTCTAATATGTATTATGATAGATTAAAAGTTGGATATAAAATGCTATTAAAACAATATATTTTCTTTTGAAAGAATTAAAACAAAACAAAACAAATATATATATATATATATATAACATAATAGAAATATATCTTACAATTATGAGAACAAGGCGTCATTACAGAAGTTTCCATATATTCATAACAAATTCCACAGATCATAAAATCCTCGATTCTCTGTTAAAAAAAAAAAAAAAAAATAAAGAAAAGCAAAATTTGCTTTAATGCCCAAATCACATAAGCATAAAAATTCGATGAATAAAAAATTAATTCAAAGAAGTTAATTACCTTCAAATCACTATATTCGTAAGGCCATTCGATATCTCTTACATTTGTCATTTTGATGAAATTTGTATTCCAATTAGGAGGTTAACGAGATTATATAAATACTGGACGAGTTAGTTCTGATACATTCACTACTTTCTTCAATAAATTTTGAATTATCATTATTGAAACTTCGTACGTAAAACTATACCATTATGCATATTTAACATTGTAATATTTAAGTATTTATAAACATGTATGAAACGGGGATTAATTTAACGAAATATGACTTAAAAAACAGCCGCCTTTTAACATAAATTGAATTGGGATTGCTTATTCCCATCGATATGCACTGAACCACGCTAACCTATAAAATTATTTTCATTAAATTGAATTTTGCACAATCCATAATTTCATTCCTTTTATTTAACATCGTTAAAATTGCAATTTTAGCTCATTTAATTTAATGTTCTTATCGAGTGAAATAAAAATATTCATCATTTATTGTTGTATGGCATAATGTTTGTTGAAAATGTTAACATTTTAAATATAAGAAGATTACCCAACTCTCATATTATTTAATTTCAATATTATTTTTTTAATAAGTCTTACAAAGTAGTACTGCAAAATTTACATGTAAAATTGTGATGCAAACAGTGACGTAAAAATAGAAAAATTAAACATAATATATGTTGTATGAGCGCAGTCATCCAATTTATTCACTTAACCATGTTAACAACCATGTTGTTAAAATTTACAAAAAAATCCTTTTGTCCTTGCATACCTATTATCCATAAAAGCTTGTAATGAATTCCGTAGAACAGAGATCGAAAAGCAAAATAAATACATAGAATATTCAAATCTGTAATTTGAAGCCAACCTTGTATTTATCAGCTTACGGGCGCTTTATTATCAACCGTTTAATTTGGACGAGAGGAAAGCAATTCGGTGATCAAGTATATCGATACTTGTATAATGTTTTTCTTGTGTCACAAGCATTTTAATATAAATTATCGAAATTATCGAAATTATCGAAATTTTCGAAATTTTAATAGATTTTTCTATTAGAATTTTCACGCGCCCTTACAATAAACCATATTTGTAGTCAACCAAGTGGCGACTATTTTATCAACACAAATAGACTTTTGTGACAATGCGAGCGCATACGTGGTGAGCTGCAGTTTTACAGTTTTTCAGTTATAAAAAATATTACGATAAAATTCATAAAATTGGAGATAAGTAATAATAAATATAATTTAACGAAAATTTCAAGGAAATTGGAAAAATCTTTTGTAGAATTGAAAACTGGTTGCGCGTCGATCGATTGTATTATTACAAATACAAAATATATATTCGGCAAAGCATTAATATCGATAATCTTTTGTCTTATAATCATTAATACGCACAATTTAAAATAATATAATATATTATGCTTAAATGTCAACGAAGCTTGGAGATTATTACTGCTAATGCACAAAAAATATAATCATATTTATTGGTTCGTGTCGCTGCAGTAAAATCTTTTTGTAAAATATAAAACAATCTTGATATCATTGAACGCTTTAAATTTTTTATTGAATTTGTATGTCGCCTAATCGAGGATATGATGTATTAATGGTTATATAAAAGCATGAAATATCTAATGGAGATATAAAACATGCGATTATCACACGAGCCCTAAAAACTAGTAGAACGTCGGTTAAAAAAGAAAAAAAAAAGAGAAAAAAAATCCATTACGAAGTAAATAAATGAAGCAAGGACAGAGAGAGAGAGAGAGAGAGAGAGAGAGAGAGCAAAGAAACTCAAGGGACACAGAGGCAAAAAGACATACGGACACAAAGCTAAAACATGTCTGTTTAATTCATCGTTAGAAAAAAAAAAAGAAAAAAAAAAGAAGAAAAATCAAGTGAAACAAAGAAGCTTAAGCAGTTGCATATAAGCGTAAGAATCATAAGACCATTGAAGCAACGGAATTTAATCCAGAATAGAAATGAGCTTATGTAACATTACATTTCCAATCCAATTCTAAATTTACTAAGAACAGAACTCGTGCATTCGCATGTAGAATCTTTAATCGCAATGACTCGACGTAATATGGGAAATCATTGAATACTAGAACGTATTTATCAAAAGGCAAAATTCAAGGTTTACCTCATAATGTCCAAAGCCAATCCAAGTAATCATTTATTTGAAACTAAATTCAGGCACTAAATTATCAATCAGCCGCACGTATTATTATTATTATTATTATTATTATCGTAACTTGGTATTATGTGCTGAAGTTTGAGAAATAGTGGCAAACAAATGAATGCAAAAGGACGAACCGTAGAACAGCAAAAATAGATGTTTTAGTTTTAGCCTTCCCCATGAGGGCGTGGGCCCTCCCTCCCACCCTAGCGGAAACGCACCCATCTCTCTTTTTAGATTGCAAAATAGATCAAATATGTACACGTACACGCAAAAATAGTGTATTACAGTTTTCTCGTAGACGGTAAGCAATGAAAAGGTGGCATATTAATCATAAGAGCGTGCAAATTGACAGCGGTGCCATCCTACGTGCAGCCCATCTTCTTCGAGATTTATGTACCCGAGGATGCCTCTGTGCCAATAACCATACGAACGCAGCCACAACTGCACAACTCTAAAAATGGCGGCATATATGTTTATTATTTTCATTCATCGCCTGTATAATATAATATATTTATTTCGGCTAAACTGTACCAAGTGCAAGTTGCCAAACACCTTCCCATCCCATCCCATCCCATCCCATCCCATCCCATCCCATACCATCCCATACCATCCCCTCCCGCCCTCCCATCCTCCCCCTCCGCCACGCTTCGCCGGCGTGCAGCATCAAAAATAAAAATTTACGTTAAATAATACGGACAACGGGGCGTCCAACTAATATGATTACACAAACTTCACAACCACACGGCCAGACATATGCTTAACAAATGAAAGAATTAATTCTTTCATTCCATATATTGACCGTCATAACCCCATCCTCTCGTCTCTCGTAGAATTACTTTCTTTTTCCTGCAATACCAGACTTGCTTTATTATAGATATCTACAGCCCATTAGTGTTAGTCTTTCGAGGCTCGTATTCACATTTTCATTAGTTATCTAATAAAAGTTCTGCCTGTAAATTTAATTTATTTTTCATTTGTGAAAATTTCATTTGATCTATTTAGAAATCTAATCAAATAGCAAAACGTAATCCACTCCAACTCCACACTTTCAAACATTTTTTACTATGAATTGCATATAATATAATAAATATTAAAAATAAAAATTAAAAAAAAGAAGAAAAAAAATCTAACGTAGACGTTTGTTATTGGCTCCAGGGGGGATTGAACCCACGACCTTTGCGTTATTAGCGCAACGCTCTAACCAACTGAGCTATGGAGCCGGATAATCGTCGGTGAAGAGTATAATCATTTTCTCACTTGTTTTACTATTTTCTACTTCACTATACCAATCACAGATATCGATAAGCTTTATAAAATATAGCATTATTACAACTCTTTTCGATTGAATGCATTCTTACTCGATTATTGAATAATAGTTACGTCATTGTATTTATCGCTTGCCAAAATATTAGTAACAAAATTGATTTGGTTTATTTATTTGTTTGCGCATTAAATTACTGATATTGAAATATATTGGAATAGTAGTATGATTGACACAATAAGATGATCGTATGCTAATAATATGATATCGGCCTAACGCATGTCTATTTAAGTTTATCAAGGTGTTATTATGGTTTATAAAAATCATATCACTTAATCAAATGCGATGGACAACGTTTAAACAAAACTGTTAAAACTCGAACGGTCTTTATACAATAATTCTCAGAATACATAAAAAAAAAAAAAAAAAAATAAATAAAATAAAAAAATAAAAAAATATCTAGATATTATCATTGGCTAGAAAAGAATCTAATAAATTATCGCATACACGATTTTATTAATAAATACCAATGAAATAATATATCAAAATATTAGAAATGCGCAAATTTATAGAATTATATTATAAAATCTTGACTAACATGTTATTACAAAAATGTAGATTTTTTTTATTTTTTTTTTTTTTTTTTTTTTTTTTTAAATTTAATTTAATTTAAAAACGCACTTTCGACATCTTTATATTAATTAATTAATACAAGACTTATTAGAACTGAATGTACTCAAGAATATATGAATAAACATAAATTACAAACATGTATAATCTGCTTTAAACTCTCAGTAAATAGTCATTTTTTAAAACCTGACACACGTTGCATATTTCTACAAAAATGGTACGATATTTTAATTAATTGCAATATTTATGTATCATATAGTTTCATCTCCACACGATTTCCCAGTAATTTCATCCAATTAAATCATTCAAATTATGATTTACTTAGTATAGTATTAAATTGTAAGAAATTTAATAAAAAAAAAAAAAAAAGTCTCCTTTACTTTCTAATTTCTAAAATGTATTTGAAGTAAAGATTCACTTAATATAATATTATTGATATTTTAGTATATAGAAAAACATTTGATATCTCGATTCCGTAATTTATCAATTGCGACTTTTTATAATAGAATAGAATATATGATGTAAATATATATGCTTTTAATCGAAAAGGAACTAATAAATTAATAATTTACCGATTTAAGTCCTTAAAGAATATTTAAAAAAAAAAAAAAAAAAAAAAAAAAAAAAAAAAAAAAAAAAAAAAAAAAAGCATTTATTATAAAAAATATCATTCTCTATTTGCACATATACTTTCATCGGATTAAAAATGTGTATAAAATTTTTTTATAATATTTATTCCACTATTTGATATTTGTTTAAACTAAATTTCTGCAAATATATTTTTTAATTGAAAATAATTATATTTAGAGCAAAAAAAAAAAAAAAAAAAAAATTTGCACCTAAAATTCAAAACTAAAAATTTACCAAAGTAATAAAAATATATTGCATTAAGTCATTAAAATTCATAATTTAGTATTAAGAGAATATTTTTTTATTAAACATTAGTGCTCACTTAAAAAAAAAAAAAAAAAAGTTCAACAAACAACTTAAATCCTAACAAATACAGTATTGTTAAGGATTGATGAAACAGTTTGTTTCGTTTATTTCAGTATATTCCGTTTTAAGCGGAATACAAAGTGGGAGAGGTATGAGCGCGCGAAGCATTGTTTTGTAAACATTGGCCAACGGACTCTCAAAGAATGATTCTGGCCGAAAAACTCTAATACGACTATAATTCCGAGGAATAATAATAAATGAACCCTACAAGGCTATGCCCTATTGACGTCACGACAAATATCGGCATAGCAAGAGCCACCGATACGTTAACGGCCCCGCTAGTTCGTACGAGATAAATTTAAGGAACTCCACGTGCCTCGATTCCTCATTTTCTAGTACCAATCATGCACCCTCCACATCGGGCTCGCAATCCTCCAACCCTGCCATCGCCATTATGAAGCCGTAGAGTAACAAGCAACAAGCAACCTAAAGAACTAATAGCGACGCCACAACTATACCGGCACCCACGCCTCCGTAAGCAACGTGTCCGCGGGTTCTTGGCCGGTAAAGCACCTGCCGCCTTCAAGCAGGCCGTGGCTCTGTACATCCTACAGGCCCGGTTCTTTGACGGGTGGTCAAGGATTATAGAGGACCTGAGCGAGTTCGGTCGGGCCCCAGCGTTATATGCAGGGTTAGGGCGCTGATGCAGTTGTGGACAAACTGCCGATTCTTTTGCGGGCTGGAGCCGATGAGTAGAAGAAGTAAGATAAGATAGATGTGAGAACGAGCCAAGTGGCGTTGCTTACAAGTATATTTTGAAGCTTCGTATTATAGATCATACACATTTAAAATAAAATGCTAGAGATAAAATTTTATGTAAAACGATTCATTATATTAAAAAAAAAAAAAAAAGAAAAAGAAAAAAAAAAAAAAAAGGCTCATTAAACTCGGCTCCCTTGCAAGAATGTAAAAGCAAATGTGAAACAAGAAAATTTTAAGTTTTTTGAAAATGTATAAATTTATAATTTATAATATTGCAATCGAATTATGTGAAAACAATGGACAAAATTTCTTATAAAACAATCAAATACAACTATAGATTGGTTAATGATATATTTATTTATTACAATTTTATAACCAAAAAAAAAAAAAAAAAAAAAAAACAGTTAAGCTCCCAAGGTAGTTAGTCCGATATTTTATTCATAAATAACATTATTTGTCATTGCATTGTTTATTCTTTTATTCTCAGCAAATTCAGAACATATTTTATACATATTGTATCGTTGCAAAACATAAATCTTATTTATCGATTAAAGTTCGAATTCGATTGATCGAATGGGGAGAAAAAATTGGTGTTTTACAAAATTAAATTTTTAAATTTAGTGCTTTTAGTATAATAGAGATATCAGTTTCCGGACAAACACCATAAAACTATTGCTTAGAAATTCAAACATTTTGCAAATTATACGTTCAACGCAAACTATTTACACAATCAATACATCACTTATGAGCAACGCATAGACACTACAACACATTTTGCGATCCAGAAGAGAAGGGTAGCAACCCTCATTTTCCTACATCCACTTAGCTCATGACTCCCGTAAACGTATATTTCATCTCTTATGCGCTCCTTTTTTTTTTCGACATAAATCAACATATTTCATTCGATTTTCTCTCTCTCCCTCTCTCGCTCTTTCCTGCACTATCATAGTTCTTTCAATGTTGTTTCATGCATACTGATACGTGTAATAAATAGTATGGGCTCGTGGCACGCTCAATTATAAATATTTTATTAATCCGATCGTATCGAATTTATTTTTAGTATTGTAATTCACGAAGGAAAAAAACCATTCATACAATAAAGATAAATTGCCAACAGTTTTATACAATAATTTAACAAGTTTTTCAACACGCGATATAATTAATAAATATCAAAAACCATCGTAAAACTAAACTTCAATTTAAAGAATAAAAATATAAAAATACATATTAAGAATTATTAATATTATAAGATAATTAAAATTTCAGAATTTAATAATAATTACCATAATCATCTCCATGTGTGTGCTTATGAACAGTAAATAAAAATATCAAATTATCAAAATATAGATGACACATTTACTTTCATTCAATGCTTCAAATGGAATTTAACACTCGAATAAAAAACAATCGAAAATAATAATAAAACTTTTCTTAGCTTAAATCTTTGGCACTATATCATGTGGAATTGTTAAAAAAAAAAAATATTTACAAAATCTCAATATTCCATATTATTAAAACTTTACAAAACGCCCTCTTGATTCTTATCTGAAGAGCATGAAAAATTGACATCATAGTCAACGATTTTTTTCATTTTCAAGTTTTCGTTTTACTAATTTATTCCACTGTCGTTGAATTCTTAATTGTAAATAATTATCGTCTTAACAATTATAAAATTTACATTTTTCTTATGGAGCATTAAAATAAAAGACTGATATTCTTTTATCGATAAAATTACTGTAGTATTGAAGGCAAATAATAAATATATTTGGCCGGCATCTATTCTAACAGATTTTCAAATTTTCTAATTCTCATAATCATGAAAGTGAGATTAATTTACTCGTTTTAAATTTATGTACTTTAAGCTTCGTATTATTGTATATGATCTTAGGAGACGAATAATTATTGTAACGAGATCACTGACATAAATATACATGACTTTAAAATTTTTTAAATAAATATTTATTTTCTTAGTAATTATAATGATTTTATATTTTCTCTGAAATTTGTTATTTTTAAAAGTAATTGAGATACAGATTTAAATAAATTGGTTTTACTTTTAATTTTTTTAATAACTGTTCATTACCATAATTGTCTTTTTCGTCATGATGATTATTTTTGTGAAGGAGACGAAATAAATGTGAATTTTGAAGAAAGAAATTATAAAATCAATTATTTCCTTCTTCACTACATTATTTAGTCGAACGCTATAGATTATTTATTAAAAGTTCCTGCTATAATCGATGATTTATATAAAGCGGTTTAAAACATTTTTTAATGATTCTTTATAATAAATATATATATATATATATATATATATATATTTGTATATATCTATATATTTTTATGCAATAATTTGTGTTTTTGCTGTGAAAGTGATTAAAATTCCAAAAATAGTTTTCTATATGAAATAATGCCATATCAATATTAAGTTGATATTTCTTGTTAATAAACATGCAAAACTAATACAACTATCAATAAAATTCTACATATAATTGTTAAATTAAATATGATTTCACATTTTTCAACAAGATTTAGCATTTTAAAAAAAATATTATAAAAACAGTTATATTATCTATTCTTGTATTAAATGAATGATTGTATGTTGTAAATATAATCATAAATAAAAAGTAAAATGAAAATGTTATAAGTAAAAAAAAAAAAAAAAAATTAAACAAACGACCATGAATCACAAAACTAAAAATAACTTTTATATATAAGGTATTTTACATATTTTTGTCTGTCTATGAATTCATACTTAAATGTACATATCAATTAATTCTAGTAAGACATAAAAAATAAAAGTTAAATTTAAATTGTGCTAGAGTTTATTATATTAATTAAGTGAAATATATGCATGAAGGTATTGAAAACTAAAGTTCACTTTAATTCGTATTATACCAAATATAATATCAATCATATTTTTATTCAAATACTAAAACACTTATTAGTTATACTTGAAATTTTTACAATTATTTTTTTATGTTTAATTGAAAATATGGACATTTAAACATGGAAAAATGATAAATTACCTATTAAACTGATGCGAGTAAGATTTTACAATCTATTTAAAAAAAATTTTCTACTTACGTTTAATTATTTATTTCATTTATTATTTTTAATAAAAAAACTCGCAAATAAAATTGCTAAATGATAATGAAAATATAGATTTTGTTATTTTTAATTTTGATATGAACAAATTAATAGAAAATTTTTCATATTTTACGAACATACAAACACAAATCTTACAGACTTTTATGTATAATGAAAACCTAACCTACAACTTATTATATTTTTCGAAGTCTGAGGCACAATTTTAGTTCTTATTAGTTTTTATAACCTCATAATGTGCCTCTTCATGAATATCATCAGATTTTTGATAAAACTTATTTTTAAATAATCTGATACCTATAATTATTAACAAAAATACTTCTACGTAAGCAATATAACCAACTATCTCGCACCCAAGCAGTTTACTCCTTTTTCCAATTTTCATCCAATAAAGCCTGAATAATAATTACTATCTTTATCAACTTTTCATCTTCATTATTCAGCATTATATTTCTTATTGCTATTTGTTTTAAAATATTATCAGTTGTGCTATAATTTCTACAATTAAAGTAAATTTTATTTCACTTTAAAAGACTTTATATGAAGAATATAATAATAATAATAATAATAATAATAATAATAATAATAATATACAAATAATGTAAAGAAAAACAGAAAATGGTGCTTTCATATAATCGCTAGTTATGTAAATTTTTGTTCTTTATCAAATGACTAATTTATTCAATATAATTATAAATTATATAGTTTATAAAATTAATAAATGTTATTACTTTATTAATGTATGATTTAGAATATATTGTAATTATCTGTAAACACGTAATGCAGGCAGTTTTACATAAATTATTTAAACATAATTACAATACACGTATTATTTGAATATGAAAATATTTTTCTGTGAAAAAATGCATGAAATACGTAAATTATAAATATTTATTTTTAATGCATTATTATAAAAACAATATAATAAATTTTAAAGAATTTTTCAATCACAAATAGATTAGAATTTAATGATGATTTTTTAAGAATACAATTATATCGTTTAATTTGTGGATAACACATTTTCTGTAATATTGTAACTTTTATACTTTTTTATTTATATTCAAATAATTTTTGATTAATTTTTAACAGAAATTTTAAAGAAAAATTCTCCCAAAGACATAACGTATTTCACATGGTAAAATTGAAAAAAAAAAAAAAAAAAAAAAAATACGATTCCAAGAAAATTTTATTTTCTGCCAACATTTGTTCTTTAATTAGAAATATACGTCAGAAAATAATCGAAATTATCCTATTTCGTGAAATAATCGACCACTGATAAAATAGATTAGCAAAATATCGGGTTTTAGTTTATAGTATTATTGAGAAAATTGAAAATTTTAACATGAATGTAGGAAATAGAAGTATATGCACTATATTATTTTGTATGATTTTATTTTGTATTAATATTACAATTTAATTATAAAAGAAATTAAAGTCTTATTGACATTCTGCAAGTTAACTGTATTTTTTGTATTTTTGGAAGTGAAAATGTTTTGTGTAAATAATTTGCATCTATCGATGAGATTAATTAACCAAATATAATGTGGAATTTTTATATTATTATTTTTTTTATTTTTTTTTTTTTAATAAAATCTCATTTTTAGTAATTAGTAATAAATAAATAAATAAATAAATAAATAAATAAATATATATATATAAAGATATGTGTGTGCGTGTGTGCGTGTGTGCGTGTGTGCGTGTGTGTGTGTGTGTATACATATTTATATATAAAATAACGATTTTACTTTATTTATATTATGTATGTATAGTATGAGTAATTGTACAAAAGATATAACATGCAATCGACAAAGTACACAGTTTTGTTCTATTAGTAATTATTAACTAATTAGTCATTAAATCGTATGTACTTTTCAGAAAATAAAGTGTTTCATCATAAATACTTTCAATTTAAGAAGGTAATTTTTTTACTATCAAATACATTTCTTTATTACAAGACTTTATTGACAATAAATAATATATATATATATATTATAGGAATTGAAAGTAGGGAATTGAAAAAATTAATTAATACTAATAGTAATACTAATTTGTTTTGTTAAATAAACATAGTAAATTATTATATTAAAATATTGCATTAATATTGATTAAATGGACGTCGAAAATTACTCATTAATATGTTTGATTGATTACATTGCTTTTCAATATTTCTCAATAATTTACTAATTGTTTTTTCCGTGATTTGACCACGATTGAATAAATAGTTTTTTTTTGTCGAGTTTCCGATACGACTATAACTTATGACTTTTCAAATTAATGCATTTAATCTATTACGAATGATAAAATTCAATTTTTTATCGCTTATAATCAATGTGCATGTAGCTTTGTACTATTTGATCTTCATGTTTTTACGGCAAAGATTTCTTATATTATAAGTAAAAATTAGTACTCGCAAATTTTGTAAAAGATTGTATCTCATAAAATGCTATCTCTGCTGTTTCAATTCAAATACCACTTATTATAATTAATTAATTTCATTAAATTGTACAATTGAAGTTTATGGAAGGACATTAATCACGGATAATGAATGAGATACATGTCAGGACAGTCATTTTGCTCGTTACGCTTGTTCGAACGTTCCAATGTAATTTTAGCTTGGTAAGGCCGGAATAAAACATCCGACCACGTTCGATGATGCATATTGTCAAATGTTGCAACAGTCGAATCTCCAATTGCAAGATGCATTAAAAATCACTAGGCCAGCATCTAGTGGCATACGCAGTCTTGTCTATCGCGCCATCAAGCGACGAAACGGCAAACTCGTTTAACCAAGTACCTCCTGGTCATGGGCAGACTTTGCAAGACTGCAGTCTCTATACATTAGTAATAGCAACTTGTCTGCATTTGGCACATTGCACATTGCATTCTTGCTACCCACCGCAAGGACATTGGCGGTGCTTTACAATGGCTAAGCCACTCACTAACACGCAATAACAAAACATTTTTAAGCTTTATTAGATCGATCTTTCGAGATTATGTGCTTTTATTGCTTATTTCTAGTTTAATGATCATTAGAGTCCCTATGGGATTGCGCATTAAAAGCTAGCTAATGGAAATACTTTCAAAAGCTTTTCCTACATTTCGTATCTTGTTATTTCGAGATGTCAGCGTAACGTGTAAATACTTACAATAAGAATTTACAAACGGAAATGTCAAATAAACTATGTATACACATATGTACTTATAAAGGCATATTGATATAAAGGCAACTTATATATTGATTGAATATAATTGGCGAGCGTTAACTTAATATATATGCATCATCTATATAAATATAATTCTATTAGAAACCAAATATTTCTTATATCACGACAATGTAATATTTTATCTTTAATATATTCTCGACGACCTATACTACACCTACATATATAATACAACAATAATTTATTTATTTATACCTTATATAATAATTGTTTAATATTATATTATAAAATAATTGTTTATTTATACCTATAAATAATTATATATTTTATGATTTTTATACGTTTATATGTAATTTGTCCAAGGGAAATTATGTAATTAAATGCAATGGAATGACTTAAGCATTGTTATGAAATAAAATAGTTACATTACGATAAAAATCTTCAGATTACATAATGTTTGAAGTATATTGATAGAAACCTACTTTATTGCATAGAGTTATTACTCGGGGAATAGAAAAATCTTGTACATTAATTAATAAGACTTACCTCATTGAGTTTAATAGAATCTAATTAACATTTCAATTAGTATTGGGGAAAAAAAGAGAAAAAAAATTAATTTATCGATTTTTCATAATAAAATGTGCATATCTAAGAAATTAAGTCCATTCGTGTTAATTTTAACAAGTATAAGTAAATACGTAAATAGAATAGTAAGTTCGATTTACGGTGACCTACTTAGATTTTTAATACCCACATTTACTAAAAGAACATACATGCGCAAAAGTCCTGCTTAAAGACGTAATTCACACTATAATTTAATGTATTTTATATTAAATACAATAATTCTGTCTATCAACAATACGTTTTATAATACAAATAATAGCTTATGAGTAATGATTATTATGAACATGATTCATCATAATAATACAAAACCATTTCACCAAGAAATTTAAAATATTTATTTACAAACACTAAACGATAAAATTAGTTGTTAAGTTAAAATAGTTGCATCTTTCATTGCATATTTATTAAACTTTTAATTCGGTCACAGTACGTGCTCCATCTAATACTTGTTTATTTTTTTATTTTTATTTCTCATTCGCTGCACTTTGGCTCGTCATTCACGTGCAAATGATATAAACAGGATCGAAAATCTTGCAAGCATAACTCAGAATAACGCGAGCACAGAAAACACGAAGGACAAGAGAAAGAAAGAGGCAAATAATCGACAGATACTCTCGTGAGTTTTATAAGCTCTTGATTTATGTGAGCTCGAGAGTGGGAAAGCACCTGCGAAAGGAGAAGTGCTGATAAGATTTCAGGAGCTATCGGACTAATAAATCGACTACTTCTTACGATGTTAATATTTAAGACTGTTCGATTGACTCTATTGTAACTATTATTTTATACGCTCCTTCGTGCTTTTAAGTCTCGGTAATAAGTACGAAAAATTAATCACATCTGTTGTTAAACGATAGCTTAACTGTTAACGGATAGAGAGAATTGTCCATATAGTGTAGAATTTTTTGAAAAAGATTATATACTAACTAATATATATCGATGAATAAAGAGAAAAATTATTCTTTACATTATTTTAATATAAATATTATAGATTTTATATTTATTTTAACAGGATTACCGCATCATACATCAAAATGTCAGATATTACTTAGCTCCAAGCATCATCATTTGACATTTTAATTCTACTTTTCGAAATTCCTTATCCCCTGTTGCTTATTAATTTTCATTACACAATACCAAACATCACACATATTCCAATTCCAATGATTTTAACAAGTTCGTATATTAAATATGATAGTTTATATTTTATAAATAATTCTATTCATCAGACTTTATTAGTATGATTTTATTTATCAAATAAATATTAAATACATCTATATTATTATCATCTACTATTATGTAAAATATTATGAGAATAATAAATATTTATTATTAATTGACGATTATTAGGGAGTTTTTGACTTTTTATACAAGATACTTGCTTGATATGATATTTTTATTTACATAATAATGAAACAAATCATAAAACTATTGAAATTTTATCGCGAATATAGACATTAAAATAAGATTGAATTTTTGTTATTTTGTAGATTATTTTTACCATTTAAAATTACCTTCTGTATTCAATTTACAGCTTTAAATATTAAATATTAACTATACAATCGTATGTTATCGATACTATTAAAGTGACTAATGAAAAAAAAATTAACAAAATTACAAAAAATTAACGAAAAAATACTTATAAGTTATAAAATGTTTATATAAATGAAAAAAAAAAAATCTTTCAACGGAATGAAAAGGAAAAAAAAAGAAATATATGTATGTGTGTGTGTGTGTGTGTGTGTGTGTGCGCGCGCGCGCGCGCGCGCGTGTGTGTGTGTGTACCGTAGAAAAACTGTAAGTATTTAGCAGAATAATTTAAAATGTAGAAATTTTATTTTCCAGGGCTTTACGGTGCTGTAAATACTTATTGCTTCGTTGTAAAAAATGGATTTATATTTTCTTGCGGTTTTTCTCCCTAATTTATATACAACGAATCTATGCTTAGAAGTTATTTAGTTTTAGTACTTAAAATTATTAACTAATTCGGTTGTAAACACAGATTTTACTCGTACTATTAGCCATATAATTGTGTTTAATCGCTTCAAAATGAATTTCACTTTTTTAAGTAATTATCTGTTTTAAAGATTTTATAATGTTATATAATTTAATTGAATAATATAAAATATTTATTTAATTACATAAGTAAGTAATTTATGAAAATCGAGCAAAGTATTAAAAAAAAAAAAAAAAAAAAAAAAAAAAAAAAAAATAAAAAAAAGCAATGTAAAATTATTCAATTTGTAAAAATGTCGCACTTTGAAATATTAAAATATATTAACGGTAAAAGACATTTACATCCAATAAATCAAATAATATAAATAATCGACTGACTTATTTGTGTAGAAAATTTTTATTGGAATACTCACTCGTCACTTGAAAATTTAGACATTATATTATATTATGACAAGTTAGTGACATAATGACTAAGATAAGCTATTTCAGCGGTTATTTTCTAATCGTTAAAAACTTTCATATAATTACTTAAAGCGAGATTACGATTTTTCGCTCAATGGTGGAATGCGAGTGATTAATCCCATTAAATAATTATCGCGTCCATAGCTTATCGAAACTTCGTCCTTATCCTATTAGACTAAAGTTAAACCTTAATATTTCTCAACTATTTCACCTGCTCGTTATTTTACATTTCCAAGTGTGAAAATTGATACTCAATAAATTCTAAACACTACCCTTAAATCAGTGTTTTTATGAAAACTATTTATATAATTATTTATTATTTAAGGATGACTGACAGCATGAAAAAAATTAACATTTTACCGATAGCGCTTCTATGC
The DNA here is from genome assembly GCF_000503995.2 of Ceratosolen solmsi marchali. Lineage (NCBI taxonomy): Eukaryota > Metazoa > Arthropoda > Insecta > Hymenoptera > Agaonidae > Ceratosolen > Ceratosolen solmsi. Next base: position 5,394,826 of record NW_011948429.1, read on the forward strand.
AAGATTTTCTAAATATTTTCTGAAGAAAAAAAACTATAAATCTTTTATTGCATTGATTAAATAATAATTGAAACGATATTTTAAAATGTTTGTTTATAATATTTTTATAGAAACATAATCATAATGTGCGCTTAAAATAAGTAACATAGATTTATAATTATGTTTCAGCTTTAAATTTTGCCCATTGTATTGACAAAATTATTAATTACAAAAATAACCTTCTTCTTTTTTTTATACATTTATGACCTATATCAATTATATTTATATATATATATATATATATATATATATATATGTGTGTGTGTGTGTGTGTGTGTGTGTTTCTTTCATTCTATTATAAAGTTTTGTAATATATATTTGCGGGCTCACAAAATTCCTTTATATTCCTTGTATCGATTAGTACTTTCAACCTTATGAATATACTTTCTCAGCATTTCTGCAATATTATTAATTTTTCTTACAAATTTTAATTGTTAAGGGAAATAATACGTATAATTTATCCTCGTTTATAAATGTAATAATAGGAAAATATTTTTCTTTATTTCATTAGAATATTACAATGTGTATGCAAGTTAATTTTTCCATTATTCCTTCATAGACAATTTTATTTTCAAACTTGATAAAAAGTCAGATGTGTGATTGAAAAATGAACGATTCAATTTCAATGATTTACATATGCATATGTCTCTATGTTTTAATTAAGCAGTTTAAAGTTAAATCATAGATAATAGATTAAATAAAAATTGTTAATTTAATAATTTACTTGATATCTTAATTAAATAATAAATTTTAAACTTAATTTTTATATTATTAGTGACCGTTCATTTAATACAGCAGTTAATTCAACTGTCAAACATGAAAACCAAGTAAAAAAAAAATGTAAATAAATTCAAATTATTTATATAGAGAAACATATTCTGCTGCAACGTAATACATCGATTTAACGAAAATCTTTAGATATTGCATCTTCTATCAAATTAGAATTAACGACTACACTTTTATCGATACACATTTTCAAAAACTGATTTATTAATTATCTTGTGAAGAATGCTCTATTCATATTTGCAATATCAGCAATAGAAAAAAAGTTTATGTATATATATATATATATATATATATATATATATATATGTGTGTGTGTGTGTGTGTGTGTGTGTTTCTTTCATTCTATTATAAAGTTTTGTAATATATATTTGCGGGCTCACAAAATTCCTTTATATTCCTTGTATCGATTAGTACTTTCAACCTTATGAATATACTTTCTCAGCATTTCTGCAATATTATTAATTTTTCTTACAAATTTTAATTGTTAAGGGAAATAATACGTATAATTTATCCTCGTTTATAAATGTAATAATAGGAAAATATTTTTCTTTATTTCATTAGAATATTACAATGTGTATGCAAGTTAATTTTTCCATTATTCCTTCATAGACAATTTTATTTTCAAACTTGATAAAAAGTCAGATGTGTGATTGAAAAATGAACGATTCAATTTCAATGATTTACATATGCATATGTCTCTATGTTTTAATTAAGCAGTTTAAAGTTAAATCATAGATAATAGATTAAATAAAAATTGTTAATTTAATAATTTACTTGATATCTTAATTAAATAATAAATTTTAAACTTAATTTTTATATTATTAGTGACCGTTCATTTAATACAGCAGTTAATTCAACTGTCAAACATGAAAACCAAGTAAAAAAAAAATGTAAATAAATTCAAATTATTTATATAGAGAAACATATTCTGCTGCAACGTAATACATCGATTTAACGAAAATCTTTAGATATTGCATCTTCTATCAAATTAGAATTAACGACTACACTTTTATCGATACACATTTTCAAAAACTGATTTATTAATTATCTTGTGAAGAATGCTCTATTCATATTTGCAATATCAGCAATAGAAAAAAAGTTTATGTATATATATATATATATATATATATATATATATATATGAAGCAGGCACTCATCATTAACAGTTTGTAATAAAGAATCATTGAAATATAAACTTCTTATACGTATTAATTATTTGCTTAAAAAATATTATAATGAAAGCTTACAAATATTGTTAATTATGCTAATAAACAAAATCAACATTAAACTCGATCATATTTACATTAATCACATTAATATTTACATTATCTCAATGATGGCTATAATTCTCTATTTTGTATTCCATAAATTATTGATTAATTTTCAAATCTAACTTACTCTGAAATTCTATCAATAAAGCTGTCGCATCTTCTTTGAAATTAAGAAAATTCTTTTATTTTAAAATTTTATGAGTAGTCTGGTATTTAAAAATTAAAATTGGCAGCGCAATTACAAATACAACGATATTTGAATATAATTAGCGAAGATTATTTTTCAAAAGTTATAATACATGCAAATGTGCGATTAAAGCTACATACATGATATTAAATTCTTGTATATACATCTTATCGAAATTCAATACTACTTTAATGATCTAAGCTTATTAATATGATTAATATCAATATAAAATTCAATATTCAATTCTTACTTATTTTGCAATATTGGACTTTTTGAGTTCGACTAATGAAGCGCATAAAAATCTAAATACTCGATAAAAGTAAATTTCTATCTTTAACATTTCAATATTCATTTTGTACGCGTTGAAATTAATTTTCCAATGTACAATTCAATTGAACAAAGATTAATAATTTAACCGATTAAGAGTAACAATACGTAAGAATTAATATTTATAATGAAAATATTTAAAATACCTATTATTGTATAATAATTTTAAAATTTAATTTATAATGATGATACAAGTCGTGTCATAAATACACATATTAATAAAAATGAATCATCTTTAAAGTGCAGACACAAGTTATTGAATCAATTCATATTGATGAAAAGATAATCCAATTATGAAAAAAGAAGATTTACACTCATTGTTTAGATGAATTATTTACAATGGCATAGGAGTAATAAATAGGCCGTAAAATACGCCGAATTGTATTTCTGTTACAGCTACGACGAAATTATCTCACGGAGCTCGAAATTAGCTCGTTACACTTGTGTCTTTATGTAGGCAACATTCTTTAAAGCGACAGCCAGAGAAGTCGGCAATAGTTTCGCAAAGCCATCTCCATCTTGGCGGCGTCCTTCTTACCACGGCGTATTCTTTCATTAGGATCGGAGAAATGCTTAATATTACATCCGAGACTTCATAGAATGTATAATTAATTTATTTGAACAGCTAAATAGGAAGAAGGCTGGAAGCCATGGTAATGCAACCCATAGTCTCGTCTTCGGCTTTTTTTTCTTCTAAAATTAACGTGCCTTTTTCGTCACTATACATTGGACAAAAATATTTCAATTGTTCTTATTACATTTTTATGTATTATAATGAATGACAAAGATTTTTTTCATCCCATTAAACTAAGCTTAATTTATATTTATACCCTTGTCCATATATTTGTCATTGGTAGTATCTAGAATATTGTTGTTAATAATTTATTGTTTTAATCGATAGTTTTATAATCATTATTTAATGAATTATTATTTAGATTGTTGTATATATTAGAAATTTATATAATACTCGATTGTGGATATGTCTATAAAAAAAAAAAAGTAATAATACAAATTTAATTAAGAATAATTAATACTATTAGTTGATTTATAATATGAAAAGTTGATTATAATGTAGATAATGTGGTTAAATTATGTTAAAGCAATGCAATTGGGCAAAATAAATCTCATAGGTATCGGTTACCATAAACACGCACTGATACACTGATTTCGCTGCAAAATGCAATTCTTTATATATATATATATATATATATATATATATATATAAATAAATTAATGCTGCGCTATTTAATAATTTATCAATACATACATATATATTGATTATATATGACCAATACCCGTAGAATTTTTCAATGTAATAATGAAAGGTATAAAATTTCTTTTATGCATAAACTATAAGAATGTATATGTCGTATTAATAAATAATTTTATTCGCATAATCTTATTGGTGATACATTTTAAATTTTGATTTTTCTTAAGTAATCATTTTATATAATTAAAATAATTTAGTAACATTTTTTATAATTTAATATATAATTTAATTGATAATTTTTTTTTTAATTTATTCAATTTATGTTTATTTAGTAGGCATTTCATTCTAAATTCATATTTTGATAGTTACAATATTATTATTACATTTTTAATTATGTATTAAAATATTTATGACATTGTAAGATAAAAAACATTTCTTTAACTTTCTTCTTCGACAGAATATTAGACGAATAGCTTATAGTACATACTTGACAATGTATTATCAATACATTTGAGCAAATGATTAAAATTAACAATAATAGATATTAATATTTATACTTAAAAAAATAAAGAAAACGAATTATATATATATATACTAGTACTAGTAAATATGTATACAAATACAAATTATAATTACAATAGAATTTCATGCCAATTATTTTACAATATCATAAAGTGGAATATATTATACTAATTTGCTACATACCTAAACATTAAAATATTTTCCGATACATATTTTGAATATGAATAATTTAAAAATTTAATTTAATTGTTTTTAATTTATATTATTTTCAATAGTTTACTGACAATGAAATTCAATAAAAAAAAAAAAAAAAAAAAAAAAAAAAAAAAAAAAAAAAAATGCAATTTTGATATTATAAAAATTATTATTATTATTGAATTAAAAATACGTAAATAAAATAGTGATGTTTGAAATAGCATATTTTAATAATTTAACGAATACTATATGATTACCAAGCGAATCAACTTGGAGGAAAAATAAAATAAAAAAGAGAAACTATTTCATTTATATTCTACAAAGTCTCGTTTGAATAAAAAAAATCATTCAGAATAACATCACAGTTTTAAACAATGTAAAATTTATACATGATGAATACATGCACTTGATAACTTAATAACTAATGTTACACCCAATAAAATAAATTGAAATATTCTTTCGTATATACAGATATATAAATAAATATAAATATATATATTTTTTTTTTCTTTTTTTTTGTTTCGTTAAAGATTAAATTTCTTTGACTATATCATTTACTTCTTATCAATATTCTATATTAAATTCATTATATTAAATTATTATATACACCATTATACTTTATATAATCAAATGTAAAGTAAATTGAAAGTTCCTTAAAAATGTTTTTAATAATGTAACGGAAGTTGATTTTAGCAAACTCTATGAATATAGTGAATAGCATTGAGGTTGATTTTTTAATTTCTGTAACCAGTCTATTTTTTTATCAAATACCTTTGAAAAATTTTAACTTATTTTAGCTTCAAAGTTGTATATAACTTTTATTATCATAGAAATTATAAACTGATTTAAATATTAATACTTCCAACATATTTAAGTAATTATTGCTTCGTTGTTTTTATGTAAATTTAATTGATCAACATAATTCTATAGAATCGTGCATTAAATAGATAGGCTTGTCAGTGATAATATATGATAATAATTGTGGTATAAGAAGGACTGAAAATTATTATTTAATTTCAAATTTTCTCACATTTTAATTTATTCAAAGAAAAAATTATTATAATTAATAGTTGGAAAACTATTGCTGAGAATAATTGCATAATTGGATTTCTCGAGTAATTAGGATTATGCGTAAAATAATAATAAAAAATGTAAATATATTAACCATGTCCTTTTACAAGTATTTATATTATATTTATAATTGTTATAATTAATTACAAATCTAGAGTAATAAAAGCTACAAATATTCACTACATTACCGTCCATGAAAGCATCATCAACGATAAAAAATTTGTTTTTTGTAAATCTTTGATGCAGATGTCTCAATATAGTATCGTTACTAGTCCATTAGGTATCGTAGAGGCTCGTAGAGGCATTAATCAATATGCAGAAGCTCGTGACAAAGAATACAGACGCAACGACTTTCTGTCAAATAATATTAGTATGCAGCAGCTAAGAGAAAGAAACGAATACAGAAATGAAATGCTTAGTCCCAAAAGCTTAAAGTCTAATGATGCCAATATATCGATCGTCGAAGGAGATCCACCACCATGTGGGAGAGAATCAAAAATTATATTTTAATATATAAAAAGATGATTGCTCGTATGGTGAATGATGGCATTGATTTGAATCGCGTCGATGGGAATTTTTCTTCATCCGTTATGCTCACATTGTTTAAATAAATCAATTACATTCGAGTCATCGTTAAAATGACGAGAGAAAGATGGAAAAAATACTATCTGAAGTATTATTTGCAAGCTCATCACGTACCTAGCTGCCTTGGTTTATAAGAAGTTTACGAGAGTCGACGGAGAGTTGAAAAATAAGCAATGAAAAACTCAATATTCTATCATGCCTGACTTTTGTTTTCATTCTACGAAAGTAGCATTAAAAATTCTCTATCTATCGTGCAAGAGGCAACGAAACAAAGGCGGTAAAATATTTCAACCCGAAAGATTAGTCTACGCCTGTGCGTTGTATAATAAACGTGTTAATTATTTCAAGGACAAATTTAATTTACTCAAAAGAAATGAAGATTCCTTATAATTGTATGTAATACTTGAACTTATCCTCGTCTTACGATTATTCAAAACGATCATATTGCAATGAAAAGTGAGTTTATGAGAAATTAATAAGACCCAATGTTGTGAGAAAATCTTAATACTAAAGTTACTAAGTGATTAATTAATACTTGTCAATGTTTGGATTATATTGAGAAAATTCTTAATTATTGATATTCTTTGTTGTTGAATTCTTTTGATGTTGTAATATATTTTATCAAACATATATTATAGAAAATTATCGAGTATTATACTTGTTCGCTTGTGCTAATCACTCGCCTCAGCGTATACTTTAGAAAAAGAAAAAAGAAAAAAAGAAATGAAATAGCAAATGTAAAAGTTTCATGCACAGAGTAATGATAAGAAAATCTCTAGAGGCGTGAAAGGATATGTTCCAGTAAAAATAGCAACTGTAACGGAAAGTATAATTTTAGTAAAGTAAGACCGAGTGACCGAAGCAACGTACAGCGTTCTCACATTTTTGCTAAATATTTAGTATGAATACTAAACTAAACTAAACTAAACTAAACTAAACTAAACTAAACTAAACTAAACTAAACTTAAAAAAAAAAAAAAAAACAAAAAAAAATGTACAGCCTTGCTTCGATATTACAGGAATATGGATCACAGAATATGGAGCAAGAACGTAGCAAAAGTAATACAAAGTAAAAGCTGCCAAACGTTCGACCTCGAATTCCAGCTGCACAGATCTTCATCCGGGCAATTCGTCGGAATATCCGAGTAGGAGTAGCGAATATCTCTGCAAATAGACAATCTCGTAAAAGTAAAGAATTTGGAGAACCAAATGCGCGAATGAATATAGATTCTAAGTACGTGCAATCCTGGCGTGTTCCATCATACTTCTCCTATTAAGTCACACGGACGCTTCTTCGAGTCTGCTATTGTCTGCATAAATCATGCCCCCCACCTTCCTCCTGGTAATCTTTCATATATTACATTTCCATTACATTTCTCATTAGAATTCTTATTGGCTAGATTCATTATATTTTCACGCATCAAGTGCTGCGATTAGTCAAGCTTTTAATTTACAACAATTAACATTTTCTTCGCCATTCGCTGATATCAAAATATAGAATTTACTATCGCTAATGTCTGCATTTTCTTCCTCTTCTCTATGTTCAATAAATCAGTTATTTATTTATAAGCACTAATCATTGATTAATCTATTGGCGAACAAATTTCCAATTCTCCAATAGGGCATTAGTTTACTGAATCCCTTTCTTCTAAAGCAAATATTGAAATAAGAAGAAACTTTATTATGCAGTAGCAGTTATAGTTATAGTATAAGAAAAAATCGAATTATATTTGAAGGAAAGTTGATGCACGCTGGTAGATGTATAAAATTATTTATGAGAAAGGCGATGAGCATTCGAGCGTTCAATTTCAGCGAAAGGCTTCCTATTGAAATTTGAATTGCCAAATAATTAAATAAAATCAACAAAGCAATAAATCGATGTTCGTTTATCTTTAAACATTCAGTCCTATTATTTATATTTCACTGGTATTATGCATTGATATTGATTAAATATCTATAAAATGATACAAGCAACAGCATGTAATTAAAAATTCTCTTTTCCAAGCAGAAAAAATAAACGTAATTATTTATCACATAGCCGCGACATGTCTTATATGTTAAATAAAATAAAACATCCTTATCGAACGAATTCATTGTCAAATTTTTGACAATCCAAGTAAAAATGTTAATTCTATATAACAAAAACAAAAAAAAAACAAAAAAAAAAATCTTGTCTAATAATTTTCACTGTCAACACGATATTTTAGTTAAATATTAATGCAAAGCCTGATTACTGCTTTTCATTGCTACCTTCTATAACTAATTTCTATTTACGCTTAATCATATTAAGGAAATGATTTTACACGACAGATAACAAAAACAAAAACAACAACAACAGCAGCAGCAGCAGCAGCAGCAGCAACAACAACAATAATCCCAAAAATCTATGCATAAATAAGTAAGAAATATATGTAGAGAACTCAATATCTCTATTCAATAATGCATTTATCTCCAATTAATTTGTTATATTAAGAAATATTTGATCGATGAATTTCTAAACAGTTTAAATATAAAAAATGACGTATTTTTTCCATTAATTGTAAGTTTTTTTTTTTTTTTTGTTTTTAATTTTTCTATGAGTTATGCAATTTTTTCGACTTAATGTTTCAACGATCCATAAAACATTTTTATAAACTGAATCATTCACAAAAATGACATATAACTTATAAAACACGGACTAACTTGACCGACGCCATCCGGCGATATTAATTATGCAATATATGCATGCACAGGCCAAACTAAAGAAATTTTAAAGCATTAACGTCATTTTTATCAGTGAAAATTGATCAAATTGACGACTATTTTAGGCACAATATGCGTTATCCAAATTCTAAAACCACAATTTATTTTACAGCTGAATTATATTTTAACACATTAATATCTCCGGTGAAGCAATAGATAATTAATAATAATAAATAATAAACAAATAAAAAACTGTATTATTAAATCTTGTGTAAGAAAAGGCTATTGTAAAAATGGTATTTTTAAAATTTATTATTAAAATTAAAAAGTTTTAATTACTATATTTGTACGTACTATGTAAACTCGAATGTATAATTTGCCATTAATGATAAAAATAATATTACCATCCAATGTATTTGCATAATAAAGCTATGGTAACTTTTTCTTTTAATGTGTATATAAAAAAAATTATAACAACTTATACTTTATATACTTGTTACAAACATTGAAATATATGAAACATATAATAATAAAAGCGTTAATAAAAGAAGATGATGAAAAAAGATAATTGTTAATTCATAATTCACAACCTATCATGTGTATAAAGTATTTATAATACGTAAATACATACAGATCTAAATTTTCCAAGTACGTAGCTTGAATGAAATTGACAAAAAAATATAAGATTAATTTATTAATATTTAATACGGTTATCAGCTTCTAATATTTGATATTTTTAACCTTGTAATATCAATCCGGAAGTACAGGAAAGCTATCGTGATTAACATTTTTTGATTTTGAGCTGATAAAGCCAATAATGAATTATTTTTTTATTATCAGCTTTATAAAATACTACCTTGTTATTGATTATGAAGCGGTAAATTTTCGACTGATCTTATCAATAAAAAGTGAATGATAAATGTTGGTATTATCTGTACAAAAATGTATGCACTAAGCAAGATTTTTCTTTATTTACAAAAGCTTTAAGTAATCTTATGATTTAAGAACTCTATTTTAAGAGATAAAATTCTTAAATTTTTCATGAAACTCGTGTTAATTAAATCATAATAAACTGAAAAGAAAGAAAACTTTATAATTCTTTTCGTGCAATATGTTTTAAGGCATAAAAAACTATTTTCATCCACCGCTGCGGCATAAGAGATATAATAATAGTTTATATCTCCAACATTTTTAAATCCGTAGAGATAATAATAGTTTATATCTGAACTTTTATCATAGATAATTAGATTTAATAATAAATAGAGTATAAAGAGCTTTTACATTTTGCTATTTCTTAATGTAATCTGTAATATTAGAAACTAGAACGAAAATGTAGAATATTTTTATGTTTCGTATATGCAAAAAAAGAGTTACCTAACCTACGTAAGTATATAGATAATTTTATTTGTCTGATCTGACAAAATGAATGCTCTTAGATTAGATAGATTAGAATAATAAAAAAATTTATAAAGATAAAAACAATACTTTTGTGTTTTATTTTTTTTAGATTTACTTTTGCATTCATAACATACTTATCAGGAGAAGAGAAGAATAGCTTCGAAGGAAGAGGATTAAGTAATAAAACATTACGCACACTTAATAGAATTAATTTACAGGATGTATATATTATTGTTTTATCGTTGCTTATTCTTATATAATATTTATATAAACATCAATGACAAAATTGTTGTTATACTTGTTGTTTAATGTACATTATGCCAAGGCATATTATTAATGAAAAAATTGAATATAGCATAAATCAATTATAATTGAATATTTATACATTTTGATTTTGAAACGTAAACACTAATAGTGTAGATGTTCAATGCCTTAAAATTTATTTATCATTTACATAAATGTTTCAGATTTTTTTTCTTCTTTCTTTTGAATAAACAATATTCCGAACAAATAGAAGATTGCGTATTATAAATATGTAGTATGCATACATACATTTATCTATCAAAGTAGATAAAATAATTATTGTTATACGATAAAATTTACAAGATAACCATAATGCATATACTAGAAATTTTGTTGTTTTTAGGAAGAATTTTGTGCGTAACAAAAATATATAATCAAATAAATGTAGTAAAATATGTAATTTTTAAATATAATTATGAATGCGTTAGACTTGTAAATAAATCAAATTTGTGCAATTATCCGATAGTGAAATATATATATGGGGGGGGGGGGGGGGAGAATCAATTGTAAGAAAATTTCAGAAGAAAAATAAAAAGAAAGAGATTAGTTTAAAAATTTACACTACTTTAATGAAAGTAAAATACACTTGTGATTATCTCTTATAGAAAAAATGTAACTATTATCTTTAAAATCGCCTAATAGTCCAAACTAAAATGCTTTAGTTATTTTTTAAACGGTCTTAAGAACACTTAACATCCGGTATCATTTGGCTTCCTTTATTTTACTGCATACTCTTAAAAACCGCCTCTTTACAGATTCGAAGAATCATGAAAATGACGATTGTTCTTTGTCAACGCGAGCAGTTACGTAACAGGGGACTGCAGCCAAGGATTTTCACAACTAGCGATGACAACTCCAAGTGTCCAACAAGTGATCTTTTATTCACTCTTACTGCAAAATACAGATAAAAATGACAAAGCATATACACGTAAAGAAGATACAGAGAGAGAGAGAGAGAGAGAGAGAGAGAGAGAGAGAGAGAGATATGGGAAAGACGGAAGTGATAATTATAGAATTTTACTATGGAAAAAAAATAGAAATTATAATATTTTACTCCTTACTCTATTATAATCCTACTCGATTAATATGATATTTTTACTTCATTTTAAGGTTGAATGCTATTTCATCTTTTAATTATGAAAATTTACTTATTTAATTATTAAAATTTAATGATATAAAAGTTACTTTTATTCATCGAAATATGTTCAAATTTTCAAACGTCTCAAAAAACTTAAAAAATTTTTTGACATTTGGATTTGTTTATAAAGAAAACAAAAAAAGAAAGAAAAAAACTATACCTTAAAGAATAATTTTAGATAAAAATATTATATTGTTAATACGAATTTATAATTTTTTTTTATATGATATTGTAATAAAAGCAAACTGAAACAACCCAAAAACATATTTGAAATCAATCGATCGTTTAACGTATTCTGCCATGTAAATGGATTATTAATGCACAAATCACTTTGTGTTCTTAACAAAATAATTGCTTGTTTGCTTTCATAAAATATTAGAATTATATCAATAAGTATTCATATACCGTTCGAAAGTTGTAGTGATGTAATTTTTGGCTCAAACTGACAATGCTTCAATTGCTTAGTTTGCCGCCCGTCCTAGCAGACGACGCTCGCGAAGGGGTCAGATGGAGGGGGACTGTACAAGAGTCGTCAGAGTTGATTACTTAATACATTTATTATACAATTTTTTACACAATTTACATATGGATGTTGTAGAATCTTCTTGTATCTTATATGAAGATATGATTTTTTGATTGGCTTCTTATACAGGAGGTGTCACTACACAAGATGCCTTCAAATCGTTTAATTCATGTAAATTGCACAGGTAAATAATTGCTGCAGACTTCTGAGTGGAGAGTGTGAGATAGATAATCTTTAATTTCTGTGTTTTTAGTGAATTTTTAGGCTTGGCTTTCTTGGATAATTAATTTCTATTACTTGACCTTTCTCTAGATTACTCACTCTCACTCTGTGTGATTTGTCTTTTTCGGAAGAAAGGCACTTGACTGCCTACGCGGACTGCCTGTTCCTGGTGTCCCTCGCAAACGGCTTCTTCTCGCTGCCTTGTTCCCATCTTTAAGGCCTCTCTTGCTCTTGCCATGAGTCCCCACTCAAGGAGCTTCTGGTCTTAGTTTTCCAATCAGGGCGCACCGCTTTTCGGCGGCATGATGTATGTGCACGCCCTTTTCTCACTTCGGAAGAAATTAGGCTTAGACGAAGAGAATATCGAAGGAGTATCTCTGGCGGCAATGCGTGAAGTGGTAGGTTTGCTCATCTCCGGGTGGGTCCTCATCGTGATGGGGATGATTTTTGGTCAAACGTCTTCGCCTAGCCGATGCAATCAGCAACATTTGTCGTACTTGACAACAATGCATGCGTATGCCCTTGTGGCATTGAAGGCACACGTGCGACGGAGATTGCCGAACGTCGCACGTGCCGAGTTTCTGGTTGCAACGGATTTTAAGAAATATTTTTCACTCAATTGTTTTCAAATAATTTAAGCCTCAAAATATATTTTAGTAAACAAGCTTGCCGAGTTTTGATGGTAAGTCGCAAGGGACGTTTTATGCATTCAAAACAATTACTACGTCTGCAGTACGAAAGACAATAAAGTGGCTGACTGTTTACGAGTAATTTTCTGATTTAATAAACTTTTCGAGCCTTCAGCAACCTTGGTGAGACTTTCTTAGATTTTTTATGTTTGTTTGATAATTCCCTTTTTAAAATAGCTGTTCAAAGTTTTCTAATGAATATAATTCCAGAGATTTTCCTTTCACCCTCGAACATATACGTACGGATAAAAGTTTCATCTGAATTAATAATAATTTCTTACTAATAGCTTCTTGAATTAATGTATGTAAGATTTCTCCTGCTTTTAAAATTAAATGAATTTATATAAATTAAGGAATTAAGAATCCATATTGTATTTTAATATCTTCAATATTATTTAAAGGTTAATGAATTGTAAAAATTCTATTACGTCGATAAAATAAAATAAATGTAAAATTTCGTTTTCCCATAAAATTTTTGATACTGCAAATAATACACTTTAGTTTATTATATATACAATATTTTTATATTATAAAGAAGTATAAAAATGTTTTAATATGTCCAAATTATTTGATAAGATCTTACATTTCTTTCTACTGATTATGTATAAAATTAGATATATTTTGCTGATACAATAATAATTCATATCTCGTTACCTTCCCATAAGCATACAATCATAAAGAACAAAATTGACAATGAATAGAATAAATAATAATAAATAATAGTAATAAATCAATCATATTTTACATAGAGAATATTACAAGATTTAAAAAAAAAAAAAAAAAAAAAAAAAAAAAAAAAAAACAATAATAATGCCAAGAGATAATATTTGAAATATTTGAAATATTTCTTTATATGAATTTATTATTTAATATTTATTATTGATTATTCATGCGATTATTATATTATTATTGATAATTAATGTATATTAATAGTTGGCGGTGTTTTAGGAAATTGTATAACAATATTCAAATAGAGAACGATAGAGAAATTTTAACAATAAGAATTATTACAAATCGATATCTGTCCTTCGATTCATAAGTATGAGATATTTATTTATCGAATAAAATATCTTTGATTAAAAATTCAGATTAATCTATAAATAAAGTAAGTCAGAAATAAAATTGTTATTCATCATTGATAGAAATGGCTTATTGAAGAATGAAATATTATTGGATATACATTAAGAAAATAAAATTTATAACGTAGAAATGGAGAATGTGCACAAAACTAGCATACAAAAGCTTTTTTGTTTATCATCGGCAACATCACCACTTGCTGTTTAAAAAACAATTTAATCCAAAATATATCATTTTGCTCTCCCATGGGTCATTGTTTTTAACGTTGATAAATAAAAAGGAAATGTTTTTACATGTCTAATAACGTCCGTAATGTAGAAAAGATAAAAAAGATTATATCATTCAGGTTCAGTAATACATACATGTGCATTGAAAAATAATTAGTCATGACCTAGTACTAAGAGATTACTTATCAAAAATCTTTTTAAATTGTTCATCTATTTATTATTTCTGTTAGTTGTAGAACGATGTTTTGTTTGTGTGTTTTGTTCGTTTGGTTTTTTTTTTTTTTTTTTTTTGGTTTGGTTTTTTTTAAAAAATTATTTATTACTACTGGCAATAAATATTTAATTGCCTGAATTTATTAATTATGCTTAAGCATATCAGCCGTTATAAAATGCAGCGAAGAACTCGTATAAGTTAAATTAAAATTTCAATTTAATCAATAATAACTTTAAATTATAATATTCCTTATATCAATAATACGTTACTGATTCCGTACATGGGAATTCAAAATACCGATTCTTAATTCCCGACTTCTTACATTTTTATTAATTAACAAAGTGCTTTATTCCACGATATTTTTATTGTCCTGCGGTAAAGCGAGAAAGTCATATAATTTAAATATTTAACGTTTGCGTGAAGCTAACCGTAAAAAACGAATAGATTTATAAAAGGAAAACCTACGGGAAGTGCAGCATAATAATACAGTAGGTCACGTCTTAATAATTATTTATAGATTTTTCGCTACAAAAAGAGCATTCTGATCGGACGATAAAAGGATAGTGTGCGATCGGCCAAGTTTAAAATTAAACATTAACACCAATTGATACTTATGCGGAAAAGCAAATTTGTAAAGCAAATGTTAGGTTTGGAGGGAATTTCGAATATTTTGAAAGTATAAAAAATTGTTGACACGAACATGTTATGTCTCAACTTATCGGCGTTACTTTGAGGAAAAGATCATAAATATAAATAAGTAATGTGATATTTTATTTAATACAGGAATAATGTAGAAATTGTTTCTTATCAGACGTCTATTTTGTAAATAAACTATTGCTTAAGTACGATTAATTGGCGACATTCAATACAAAGTGTTTGCAGCTGTATCGCAAGAGCGCATTAGCTAACTAATTGACATAATACTAATAACAAGTACTATAATAATAATAAATAAATAAATAAAAAAAAACAAATAAAAAATAAGAATTAATAAAAAAAGAAAGCCTAATTGCTTGGCCAATTAAAACTTAACGTATCCCTTCAAAATAACAATTATTTTAATCATTTTATCATAAATTCACAATAACAATATTAAATAATACCTAAGGATATTTTTACAGTATTTATTGTATAATCAGGTGTTTCGAATCTAACCAAACGTCTATAAACACTCTCGTATGAAATTTAAAAACAAATGACCTCAACCATGAAATACTATTCACTGTCGATGAATAATTTGCGAAAAATTTAACAATGTCATTACCGCGTTCGCGCCTATTCAAAAAGAGAATTAATAATAATGTGCGATTTTAAAATAGAGAAAATTTTATCATTGAATTTTATGTGCAGTTAAGTGAACGCCATTGTATATCGCGATTCATTGAGAAATGTGAATAAATAAACGATAGAGGTGTAGGCGTTGGTAAAATCGAATATATAACGTCAGATTTAGAGACGAAGTGCCTATAGTCGTAAAAGGGAAAAGTTTCTCTTCCTCCGCTCAACGCATCGCTGCTTCAAAACCCCTACGAAACCATCTCGACGCGACATCTATATTTCATTCGTTGTTTCCCCTTCCGCCTATTACGATACTATCGTCCACTCATCTCCTTTTCCAGGATCCCGAGCGAAAGTTCCTCGGTAAAGCGATGCACTTGCAATTGGCCGGCACCGAGTGCCCTCCACGACAAGGACGAAACGAAGTCCCCGGGAGTGCGGGTCCCTAGCCGCTTACCAACCACTCGGCCGTACCCCTAACGCTACTTCAATGACCTATAATAATAACAACAACAATAACAACAACGAACAATAAACAAACAAACAAACAAACAACAACAAACAAACAACGAACAACAACAAACAACAACGAACAACAACAACAGAATAATAATAATTCCATAAACGTGACGTCGATCGCCACCGCCACCGCCACCGCCACCGCCACCGCCACCTAGGTAATCCTCGCTCGAGTTCGCACGACTTGCTTTGCAATTATGGGGAGGCGTTCGTGGGAAGGTCCGTCCAACGGTTCTACGGGACATTATTCTGCAGACGAATATGTCCGAAGGTACGTATGGCCAATTTGACGTGGAAGGGTCGTTCGAGTGAAGCTGCCTTCGTGTCTACGATGACGCATTGAAAATGCGTAACCTAAGCATTGAGGGTCCACCGTGCGCCATATTTGGAGACATTTTATAGTCTTGGGCCAGCCGGCATAGCATAGATTATTTTCTCCTTCTTTTGAGTTGGTATTTTAACGGCAGTTTACTTATATTATATGCAGAGTAACGAATGTGGTTTGTGTGCGTTGACCGTATCGGTAGTCCCGGGACTACGCGACACGACACCTTGTGATACGTCTGTTTGTTTATGATATTGGAGAGGTTATTTTGCGAAGGAGCATTGTTGTATTACTGTATTGGTATATTTTTAGAAAATTTTACGAGCAAAATATTTTAATTCTTACGACAATGATGTCGTAAGTGGAGAAAGAGATTCATGTTAACAAACAGCAGTTCAATGTATAGTGTCGTCTTGTTAATTATTTGTAAAGCGGTGATAGGTGAAGTAAAGATATATAAAAAGAGATGGATAATCGTTGCTACATACAACATTGTTTATATTTATTCGCTTAATAATGCAGTGCATTGACTTTTCTCTAAATAGTTAGTCATAAGCAAGAAGAATATACGTAACTTTGCATTAAACATAAACTCGCTGTTTACAGGCTGTGAATGTTCATAATACGAATTTATTAATATCATTTAAAATTTTACTGCAAATCAAATAATTTTCTTTATATTTCTTTAATAGTCGTTGTATATGTCAAGTTTTTTGCGAGCGCTTTATCGATGATGGATGTAAGCGAGTATCTTCTAAGAGTTCGACATTTTCTCCTATCGAATAATGATTTAGCATTTATAATTTATTATCAGTCTTAGCTGTTAAAGCTGACAAAGAGGGACATTATTAATATTTTCATTGAAATCCATTGAAAAATAATGATTTTGCTTCATTTGTCATTGTCATGCGAGTGAAGTATTTAATTAAGTGCAATTGATATGCAGTATGTAATTAAAATATTATTTTAATGTTATCGATTTTCAAATAGTAAAAAAAAAAAATTAAAAACTTTAGTCTTTTTAACAAAATAGTGTATACTGATTATCCGATAAAATAATTCTCATATTCCCCTTTAATTTTTTCTACGTGACATTTCAAGTAATATTTCCAATTAATTTTCAATTAAGCTTTATTGTAGAAATATCGATTAATTCGGTCTCGGTACAGCTTCTTAATGCCTTAATATTTGTTTGATTTATTATTATTTATTTATTTATTATTATTATTATTATTATGATTATGATGATGATGATGATGATTATTATTATTATTATTATTATTATTATTATTATTATGATTATGATTATTATTATTATTATTATTAATGAAGTATTAATAAAATTTTGCACTCGATGAGCTGAAAAATTTTTGTATTAATCAACAATTCTTAGCTCAGAGCTTCTTTTATTTTTTTTTTTTAGACATTTTTATTTACAATATAATTAGTACGTCAATCACAAATAATCTTACGCGATGAATAATTTTGATTATATGGTTAGTAGATCCTATCGTATTTATCTTTATCTTTTTAATCTATAATTAATCTTTTAAATGTTATCTGTCCGAAAGGATCGGCCATAAAGGTCCATTAAAAACTCCTTGCAGTCTTATTGAATTCTAATAGGATTATTATATTTTTTATTTGAATAATATAACTTTATAAAGGCATTACAAATAAAATACTTCATTCGATAATGACGTTAAACTCATGGAAATGTCTATATTGTCTACCTAATTTCTTATACAGGCGATACACATACACACATACACGCATACACGCAAAAATAAATTCTGATGATGATATATTTTATAGTCAAGCGCTTTTTTTAAAAATTGGTAATGCCGATTTCATTTAGAACTCATTTTCTCTCAATACCCCTGCGTCCATTGGATTTACATATTTATTCTCGAGTTTTTACCATTTCCTGATATTTTGATAGTAATTTATTTAAGCTAAATATTCTATTATTTATAAAGATAGTAATTTAACAGTAAGTAATTCACGTCATCATGGAGTCTATATGTTTATAAAACGAGTACTTTTTAAATTTATAGTACAAAATGTGTTTATTATAATATCGAAGAGTTAATCGATATTTTTTGCGCTCATAATACTGTTTAACTATTAAATGATCAAATATAAATTTAAATGTTAAATTGAAATTAAATAATTCATCGTTTTGACGATGAAATATAAAATCCAATTTGATCCATATAATTCATTAATAAGAAATTAGTAGACAAGTTTACCTTTCCATTTACATTTCTAAAATTTATTAATTATTCATTGTAAAATTGTATAAAGCGTTATTTTAAATTATTTAAATATTCAAGTTTTTTTTTAACGATGTAATCAATTTGTTTACTCTTATAGGCTTTCATTATTTTGAGAATTATTACAAATTTCGTCTCATTTTCAATATTTAAAAAATTATTGAGTCTACATTAATTTCTCATTATGAACAATTACAATAAATTAAATAAGTAAAAATTGACGTTATTGGCAAGAATTTTTATTATCTATATTTATATGATAATTATCTACAATTATTTTACGTTTACTTAATTTTACAAGTCAATTTCAGAATTTTTCAATACATCTATTAATGTATGTATTTTGTAGTATAGGATCTTTGTAACATTTGTTATGAATTTTTTGACTTATATTAAACTTATATTAAAGAATACTTAACATTATAAGTGCATCGACGAGTAATGAAAAGTATCATATTACATGGCACATTTTACAATATATTGAATATGTAAGAGCGATTATAAGAATTAAGAATAGTATATTTATACAAGATAGGACTTATAAATTATAAATAATAAGATTCGTACATTAAGGTAATAAATGATATACTTACTATACACGTTTAATAAATAGCATTTTATCATCAATAACATGTAAACAATATAATATAAATAAACAAATATTATAAATAATAAACAGCGTGTATTAAGTTGAAAAATAATAGCATTTTTTATAAATATAAAAATGATTAGTAATTAAAAGGCAATTAAAGTCTAACTATTTATTCTCACAATTTGAATTACCCAATGTTTCATTAAAATATTTGTATTATAAACTTTGTGTGCTGTGTTTGATAAAATCATTCGAATTTGGGATCTTTCATAAATTGAAATTTATATACAATAAATGTAAAATATTTGTATTTTTTCCCATTTCTTATGATACGAGAACGGAAAACTTATGATAAATAATTTCGAGGACGACTCTTCTGAAATTTTGTTATCTCACTATAATATGCATTATAAGTTAAGAAAATATATTTTTGCATAATATTTTTATTTATTAGCAAATATCATTATACGAAAAGTTATAATTTTATAAAATTTTATAATGTAAACTTCATACGATTGCTGCAATATGAATGAAAATTAGCAAAAAATTAATGACTTGCCCTTATAAACATAGACTTGAACAATTTTATTCGGACATCTATTATAGATAAGAGTAAATAAAAGCTCAAATTATATATCCCCGAATTATATTTATCAATTATAGAAATAAAGATTAAATGGTTAAACGTATTTACGTATGAAAATATTTCAAAAGAGAAATAAAGTGCTACAGATTTTTGTAAATCCACGATTCTCGTATACTCGACAATCAATCAAAATATCTTATCGCAACGCATACCTCTGATTACCTAAACATCCATACACATTCGCATGGCATTTAAAAAACCAAAACAATTAAAATACTCGTCTAAACACGTAGAGGTGACTCCCGCGTGTGCACGCAAAAGAAATATGCACATGAGATTTTTTACATCTACGTTTAGATATGCAGTGTGCACATACTTAAGCCTGTAACTACTCAGGATATCAGCTACTTCCTGCATTCTTTGCAGTTGGCTGGATTAAAATAATTAGAGGAATACAGTCGCTATTGCAATTCATTCGTTAACGTAATGAGTGTATAATACGTAAAACAATTCGGCTGAGTAACATTTTAATAAACTATGAAATTTAATGAAGAAAAGGAATTTTTTATTTAAACATCAAAAATTGAGTGATCGGTTTTGTTTAAAGACTTTATTTTCTTTTTCTTTATATATATATATATATATTAAAATAATTATACGCGATGATAAATCGTGTGTTGTGAAATTTTGATTTTTGTGAATTAAATTAATAAGAAAAACGTTATTATCCTAATTTTTATAAATTCCTCTCCTTAATATACATTTGATAATTAACAATTTAATGGACTAGACATTTTATTTTATAATTTTACACATTTATTGAGCATATGTAAGATTAAATATTTTAAATCTTATTTTATTAACCCAAAGTAGTAAAAAATTTATTGAAAAATATACGAGTAATTTTTCTTCTAACGCATACAGAGAAACGCACGCGTACAAAAAGAAATTTTTCAGTGAAGAATATAAAATTATTATGAATATCACAAATAACACAGTATATCAATTTGCAAAAATATATCAATATACTGATTCCATGTAGAAACTTCTTTAAAAATAAAATATTTTTATAAAACTTTTACTGTGTAACACTCCTCTTGTATGAAGGGTCTCCCCTTCATTATATATTTCTTGTAAATGACTGAAATTATATCATTTATGCGTCAAGTCCCAATATAATTATTCAAAGAAAATTAATACTATCATATGTAGGTGTGGCAATACGAAGGCATAATTTAACGCAATGAAATTATTTTTCTTTTACTAATTTAATAAAGAGCTACGTCGTCATACCTTTATTTCCCGGATATTCATTGAAAGCTTTCTAAGAAAATTATAATAATTTACACATTATATGAATTTTACATATAAATTGTGTATTATTAATTCATTTTATCGATAAAAATAAATCTATTAAAGTATATAATTTTTGTTAATGTTTCGAGAGCTAAGCGGATGTTGTATTTATTTTTCCTTGGTAATTTAAACAAGAACAGAAAAAAGAAAAGTAAATAAAACAATAATGGCATACAAAGGTAGAACAAATTAATATAAAATGGGCAAATAATGTAAAGCACGACAGGACGGTTCTTCGATTAAAAGTAATATCAGTTTCATGACTCGGAGTAGAAATTCAATGACATACGTGTATTTATATATTTATATATTTAGATATTTGGATATTTGTATATAATATGATCTTCAGTGTGACGTAGAGCGTTTGATTAAGTATTAAATATTAATTTGCGTATCTATAGCTCACCTAACTACTTATGTAAATTATCGAACAAAAAATATGAACGCTCTTGTGCCTCTGCTATCGATATATAGTAATTCTAATCACGAGTTTGTTTGATTAGAAATGCTACATCAGTAAATGAATTTATTTTTAATGGAACGCTATTTTACAAAATCATTTGAAATAGTTAAGAAAGATCGTAAATCAATACTCATTTCCCTTTCAAAATCACAATACACATGCTGAATCTGGTACGCGACATATTGGAGATATATCAAAAATATATTTGATATATAACAAAAAAAAAAAAAAAAGAAAAAAGATAAAGCAAATTGTTGTACAATAGAATATAGGTATTGAGTAGGTGAAGGAGAAATCAATGTAACCTATCTTAATATTATTAGCAAAACAAAAATAAAATATTAATTCGAATAATGGATTTTCAAAGTAGTAAAGATGTTTATAAAATTTTTATAAATAATATAAAGAAATTTGTAAAAAAATTTTCTTTCATTTTTTATTAACATTTTTCGCTGTCCAATTTTTGAATGTTAAAAGTTTATATATATAATTCCAGGAAACATATTCTAAATTAAATTTTCAGTCTAAATGTCGATTTTATAAATAACTATTAGAGCTTTAAAAGCTTCTATCAAAGACGGAAAAATAAATTTACTTTTAGATATACTAAAATAATTTATATTTCACTATGTTGCCGTGGCCTTTCATATATTATGCATATTTAATTACAACTTTACAGATTTCATATTAAAAAGTTTGAATTCTAAAATTATAAACTACTAACATATTCTACCTCATTTTTTCAAATAATTTTCTTCATTAAAATCTTCACACGACCCAAATGATCGTACGAATTTCATATAATTTTAATTTTTCCACATTTATAGATGACACATGTTTAAAATAATAATTTGTAAAATATATATAATAATAATAATAATAATAAGAAGAAGAATTCGTATAAGAACTACGTAAAAATACATATTATAAATATTGTAATAACGACTATTGATTAATATCGCAATGTCATGCCTTACATTCATGTTTTTTTATAAGCCTTTAAATAAAATAAATCTTTAAATTTTGTATAATTTTATATAATTGAAATATCCCTTTCAATAAATTGTATCATTATTTATTTATTTTAAAAGGAGACAAAACTCATTTAATAATCAAATACAAGAGATTCATAATTGATTGATGAAATTACAAAAGCCCATAGTATTAATAAACTAAAAATATGAATTACTATTATATTTTTAAATCAAGATGGATTTAGAAATTTTAACAAATTATTGGCAGTACTATATAAGTAAATTATTAAATAAATTATTAATTTTAATCAATGTAAAAATTTATTGTTTTATATGAATTATCAAATCATCAATAATATTCATTATTTATAACATATAACTCAACAAAATATTTTGTTATAATATAAATGAAAATTTTC
Source organism: Ceratosolen solmsi marchali (assembly GCF_000503995.2). Classification (NCBI taxonomy): domain Eukaryota; kingdom Metazoa; phylum Arthropoda; class Insecta; order Hymenoptera; family Agaonidae; genus Ceratosolen; species Ceratosolen solmsi. Next base: position 5,418,280 of record NW_011948429.1, read on the forward strand.
TTTTAGTTTTCAAGAGAATATAATTAAATAAATGATATAGAATAGGTAAATTGAAATAATAATCATGAATATCAATATTAATTATAAGTATTGTATTAATTAGAAATTGAAGTTTTGATTATCGTTATATTATGAAAATAGTAAATGTTTTGAAAACTTGAATACTGAAAATAGAATAAAATAATGAAAAAGGGATCATTTAATAAGTAATTCAAATATTTTCAATTATCCGACATAATTTTAATAATTAGTATATGAACGAATTTTGAATAACGCCAAATATTATTCATTATATTGTGCATTGTTGTCAGATTGAGAGATTCTTTGGAAAGATCTTTGTCTCTCTCTCTCTCTCTCTCTCTCTCTCTCTCTCACTCTCTCTCTCACTCTCTCTCAATCCTTCTATATCTATCTACATATACTCGACTATTAATATAATAAAATATATATCATATATATGTATAAGTATTTCTATAGAACCGAGAAACAAATAGTTTGCATATGTTATGTATGTGTTTGAAAATGAATATTTAGCGTTCCGTCGCAATGTTTCTTACATAATTTAATGTTTTCTTTCATATAGATTCTTATACCTTTACATTTGTCTTTAAATTTCTTTATTCATTTATGTCGCATTTGAGCTATTAAAAATAAGTATTAGTTTATTCGGAGCTACAAGAAATAGACATAATATTTAAATAAATAATGCATAAATATAATAATTGTTGATTGAAATAAAGGGCAAGCATCTTCTGACCTACAAATTATTGTTATTATTAAGTTTTAATAATAATTTATAAGAAATTTTAACATATAGTAATTAATAAATCTAGAGAAAATAATGTATATATTCATTATATTTATAATACATCTGTTTCTTAACACTTGTGTATTGCAGGTTACAGATTATATATTCCAACATTGCTTATAAAACTATGTAAATAAATAATATTTAAAAATTAATAATTAATTAGACATTTATGTCTAAATAATAATGTATATTCTCGAACTTTGGCATTTCTGACAATAGAATTATTCAACATTTAGAAGTTTGAAAACAGCGTATCGCATAAAATTACATAAATTTTGCCTATAATTATTATTATTTTTAAACTATTCTCATTTTCTTTTCCTTTTCATTAATATACGGAGAAAAAGTTAATGCGAATAAATACACAAGAATCTCTGTTTTATATTATTAAAAATATTTTTTTTGAAATAATATTATTAAATACGGAATGAAATTTACAACTTTATCCTAAATGTTTATATTAATTTAATAATATATGAATTATATAAAAGATGTTAAAATTATACAAAATAATACGAATGATATTTCATTTAATATTTATATATCAAGTAGCGTAAAAATATATTAATTGTTAGGTAATCATTAAAATGTTATAGGTAATAAAAATTATAATAAAACAAATAAAA
>NW_011948429.1:5419753-5503971 GCF_000503995.2 Ceratosolen solmsi marchali
TACCATACATCAATACATGGACAATATAATTATAGTATCCACTGCGCAAACAGTATTAGTTATTCTCTGTTTGCATTGATAAACTAAAATAACATTCTTTAATCCATACAAATATACTATATATATATATACTATATATATATATATATATATATATATATATATATATATAATATAAAATAAACAATAAATCCTCTATTACATCCTCTTGGTAATTATGTATAAAAAATTTCATGATATTGTGTTTTAAAAAATATTACACATAAATCGAAAATTTGAATCCTTATAATTGAATAAATAATTTGAGAATAATAGTAACTACCTCGTTCTAAATATAGAATTATTTTTCAATTACCTGTAAATCATTATATTCTCTAATATTTAATTGTTAAATTCTCAAATTTCAATCTTGCCATATTGATATAAAGATAAATAAATTACTCGTTTTACAGTGTGGTGTTTGTTAAAAAGTCATAATACTGGTTATTATCTAGAACACTGAATCTTGTTATTAATTAAGAAGTCAATTACTGAAAAATGCAATTTCTGAAAACGAAATGAAATGAATTAAGAGGACGTCATTGTATCATTAAATTACCATTACGTGCTCTGTATAAAGTCCATAAATATTAGTTATTATATCAAATATGTAGTAAAACAAATAGAAAATCATTGCTATGTATATTATATATATATATATATATATATATATATATATATATATATATATATATATATATATATATATATATATATATATATATATATATATATATATATATATATATATATATATATATATATATATATATATATATATATATATATAGTATGCACGTAATGAGCAATTGTAATTGTATTAATGCAAATTTCACTTAAATAACGAATGATTTTACTTTCTTCGTAACGAATCAGTCACAATCCTTCATTAATCTGACTGAAAATCGATAGTGTGTTGTAGACTCGAAAGCTTCCACCGAAAATCCGTAAATTTTAATTTAAACGAAACGCTCATATACGAAGCTTATATACATTTATGTATATGTATGTGAAAGTAATGAGAAAGAGTCAGTGTACGTTTGACTACCACTCTCTTTTAATGGAGCATCCCGCTATTTTTTTCCAGCTAACTTGATGACCACACCCGTAGCTTTATTGCTTGACACATGAATCACTCTTCGGTGTCGCACTCTTCGTGCTTGTTTTTATCTCCAACACCAATCCAACAATTTTCGTCAAATTACTTGCTGTTTCCAAATCGCAAATCTCGTGGATTAGCGTAATTGCCAACTTGTTGAGACCGTAGCAGATTTTATCTGCAATTTTCCAAATGTTCTTTAGCATTATCCTCCTGATGTTGATGAAAACTGTTGCTTTCTACAATTTACGAAACATTTTTACTGAAATTATTAATAAACTGGATAAATTAATATGATATCTTTATGCGATTAAATTGTGTCTCAAAAGAGTATATGAAAATTGATGTACCGTAAGCAAATTATTATTTCCAAATGCTTCGACTAGCGCCTCATAGTTTTGTTTACTTTTTCAAACGATATGCAAAACGTAATGTAAATCTGTATTTTTTAATAATATTATAATTATGAATCTGTACATTTAAATACGAGGATTATATCATTACACATTATTCATGAAATTGATACATATAATAAAATTTGATAGATATACTAGCATTGATTATAAATGTAAAATAAGTAAAATAACGATTACTTTGAAAATGAAAATACGCCAGAGAAATGACAAGAAATATATTATTTATAACATTTTTTGAATTGGTAAAAATTTTCACATAATTTCTAATGTATGTTGATACATTGAACTGCACCGTAATATTAAATCTGATAATGTTCACAATGAATCGTTACAATGAATGATATAATACTGGTGATTTCACAATAATCTACTTCATTGTAGTCAATGTACACATTATCTCATTAATTTTCTATTTAAGATCGATCATGTAACTGTCATTGAAGCTTAATCGATTATTAATTGCCTCGGTACATTTAGCGAGTAATTTACTCGACTTATTTAGCGATGTAATTCTTCTTCAGCACAATTAAATGATAATCATTTTCATACATTTAAATAATAAAAAATCATTCGATAAGTAAAACGTATTTTTAGTACTTCTAGTTACGATTACGTATTGATGCTGCGTTAGCGGTTAGTTTGCTTATCGTTTTTCATTCTTTTTATCCAGGCCAGCCGCAGCTGACAACGTATCGCCGTTCCTATGTGTAGTTTATATAAACTCAATACAACTTAATATTTCTCAAATCAAGTATTTACTCTCTTACAAAAGTTTTTTCTCATTCTCTTTCTTTCTTTATCTTGAATTTTTCTTTATGTATTTCTCTAAATGTATATATATATATATATATACATATTTATTTTATTTCCTGTAACAACATATTATTTATCGATTAATAATATTTTTTTTAATATCGGTTTAAATATAATTATAATTTCGAATCTGTTACATTATTTTTATTATACATGTTTGCGTTCGTTTATATATATATTATTACATGTAATATTTAATTATAAAAAAACTACACGAAATAACGGTAAATTATAAATGTCATTATATTTATCTTCGTATGTCTTATTGTAAGTGAAACATTTTCAATATTAATATTGTAATATTAAATATAATGATATCGTTATCGTTAATACGTATGACCTAGTAATTATATTGTATTTCTTTCAATGAATTTTTTGTTGTCGTTGCTATGTTATTTTATTCTACCCTTTAACGTTCTATTTACTTTAAACGAAAAAATATTCCACTCTATTTATTTATCGAATTATATACGATATAGAAATAAAAAATATGTATTTATATTATTTTAATCTTCAGACATAAATAATTTAATTAAATTAATGAAATGTTAATGTTGCAATGTAGATCTTGCAAGTAATAACGATATTTAAATTATCAAAATATAATAAAAAAAAAAGTTTCAAGCCCGTATCTGTACTCCCACTTGATTTTCTCATAAAGCAAACACTAATAATTAACGTAGAATTTCAAATCTAATGTCGATTTTATAAAGTTTTAAAATGTAAAACTTGTTAAAATTCACTTATTATTAGAGTATTTTAAATAATCACTGTTTTACACTTATTCATTCATATACACACTTTTTTTATATTACTTTTTATTCAATAAACATTGCTAAGAAAAATTTAATAGCCAAGACATTTATAATAATATTGTTTTATGTATTGAGTGGAGAAAATTTAACAATCTATAATAAAAATATGCTTTAGTTTACAAAATCATGTATGTACATTGCGTATGAATGAGGGGATAATTATTTTTCCTTTTTTTTTTTTTTTTTTTTTTTTTTTTTTTTTTTATCTATACTGATATTCTGATTGATATTATGTTATTAATAAGCGAAGAAAGCAAAATATGGAGAGATATGTCATTGATATTGTTTCTTCAAGTAATGTCGTCTGCCATTTAAAAGCATCCAAGGCTCAGTATTTGGAGATGGAGCTAATGGAAATTACTATTGGAGAGTATAATACGATCAAATCAAACATATCCGGATTAACAGCAACATTGGCAATAACAGTAAACTTAACCACTTCATCAAATGACCAACAAAACTCAAGTTGTATACTTCAGTTCAGAGCAATGCAATATACATAAGTTATTTAGATCAAGGCTCAGTCTTATAAACTAAGCAACTTTTCTATAATATGTCTACATATTATTTTGTTCAAGGAATTATTATGTAAATAATATGCTCTAAATTTTTTATAACTATTGTAAAATGTTATATAATGTACGTTTAAGTTGTATTATTTTTAAGGTAAGTAAATTAACGAGATTTTTTTATATAATCGTTAAAATTATGCAATTGAAAGTAAGTGAGCTATTTATTGTCGTAATGATTACATATTTCATAAATCATGAATTTAATATATTCATAGATTTAATGAGATTATGTTATGTATATATTTATATATATATATATATATATATATATATATATTTCCAGTAATTAAATAATGTAAGGAAATAAATAAATATCATATTAGTGATTATTATAGATAGATACGTTATTTAGTGTAAAAAACGTATGCGTTAACAAATTTTAAGCAACATTAACCACACATATTTTTCGAAAATTCTAAACGTCTTACAAAATATCGTCTGAAAAAAATATATTTCAATACAGTTCGCTACAAACGTAAAATCCGCCGTCATAAAAATGACGAGACTTGGACGTTAGCATTCGTTCCGCATAATTTTTCCTCTATTTTTCCGTTCTTGCCTTAACAAAGAATCGATGATATTTGAAGAGGTAGAGTAAGCACGTTTTTAAGGCGGATCAGTCTTTCGCAGAGTGGATGCTTACTAGTGTTTGTGTACAAATAAAAGATGACAAGCGATGCTAAACGAATGAAATATATGAAAGTGAAGTTTGCCGAATAATCAATAGGATTTATACAATTATTATTGACTTTTCGTCTTGGTAGAGGAAAAGAACAAAAAAAGAACAAAAAAAACAAAAAAAAAAAAACAAGAAAAAAAAGGAAAAACCATTTCTCTATGACGTGCTCTAACCAAATGATAAATATTCGCAATAACTTCGTTGCGAATAATCAACACGAACGATGACATTAAATTTAATTTTAGTAGTAGTTAGTCAATCAAGGATTATTCATTAAAATTAACTCGAGATTAAATCACACTCTACACTTATATATTTTGCAAATTGGATTAGAGCGTGATATTATAGCAGATTTTTAAAAGGAGAGTTGCGTTTGAGCGGCAATAAACTGTTATCCTTACAATCCGACCACACACTGATTCAATAAAATTTCATCTTTCCTCAGAATTACGATTACAGTAGCATCTCATTAACTCGCGTATCTCCGCATATATCATATTATTACACAATACGCGTAATCGTAAAATGCCTCGCGCTTCGTTTAATGACCGCGGAATTCGAGTAGACGCACAGAGGCGCACGCGCGGGTGCGTTTAATGACCGCGAGTCACTTGGCGAATGACTCGCAGAGGGCTGCTACGCACATTCGTCCTAACGAGCAATTTATCAAATTCTCGAGGGTAATGCACGTAAAGTGCCTGTCACACTCGCGCAATTCCCAATGTCGCCAAGGCTCTCAATCATCCGTGCGCGTTTATTCTTTTGCCGTCTTCATTGCCACTTGTCCTTGCCATCTTTTTCGCGCGACAAACTCTAGCTAAAGACGATGGAACGTTGAAGTTGTTATAATGGGATGTATGTTTTACGGTGACGGTTTTGAGGTTTCGGAAGCATAGGGCTCCCCGTCCGGGGAGCCTTGAAATTTGATCTGGGAATAGCCGTTTATTAGGCTACCTTCCTCTATTGTCTATGACATCATAAGCCCGAGATGCATTTTTATTATTGAAAATGTGCGAGTTAATCGGATGCTACTGTTACTGCAACTCGAGGCAACATTAAAGTATTTGTTGAAACTGCGCATTAATAACCATACAAGTTTTTTGGCCATTCGAGTGACAAAAAGCCAATTCATGATTAAAAAATGCATTTTATTCTTAGGTGTCATCAAATCCTTCAGTTTTTGTCTCCAGAGTTTTCTTTTTCGATAAAAATTAATACTTCAAAATTTGCTTCTTCGTCTGTACTTTGATTTTTAAAATAATAAAAAAAAAATTATTTAAATTATTGTAAATATTGTAAAAACATAGGATTTAATATATTATTGTTCGCCTCACTTTTAAATAATTGTACATTTCAATGTTTCATCTTCGTATTATGTAAAACGTAAATTGGAAATATATTAAATGAACGAATTTTCCTCTGTCAACTCGTTTCTATTGTTTTACATAGATAATAATAATAGACTTTTTTTATTTTATTTTATTTTTCTTTATATTTTTAAACAAATTTATTATTAATATTATTATTAATTGTAGAGAAAAAACAAAACAAAACAAAAAAAAAAAAAAAACATTAAAAAATCGGTCGTTCTTGTATGATTGTAATATTGATAAAATCTCAAAAATCCAATAATGACATATTGAATAATCATAATAATAATAATTAAAAAGACGTTATTTATCATTAATGTAATTTAATATGTACATACGATTGCAATTGTACAATTTAATTTCGTTATCAAGTACAGGTTAGCACATTGTATTGCAACATTTAAAATATCTTCACATCTAGGCTTAAACATTACGATAAATGCTTAAAAAAAAAATTATTGTAAAATATACAGTAAACAATAATAATAACTTAATGAAAATCATATATATATATATATCACAAACAATAATTTCTGCTATTTTTGCTATAATAATATAAAAATTATTTGTGAATTGTATATAAATAAAATAGAATAAAGTATAAGAATAATGACCATGGAAATGTAATTGGTAAATATTATATTTTAAATACAATACAAAATTGCGATAATCGGTAACTTGATTTCAGCTAAATTAAATACATAATTGATATAATTTTCCAAACATTCTTCTCTTCGTTCCTTCATAATAATTTTCGCTATAAAATTGAGGTGCCCCTGTACGTGTACATATATGCAACGAAGCTTTGTTTATTTATTATTTTTAACATTCAATACTTCAATAACCCGAATATGGAAAATAACTAATGATTATGTTTATATTTCAACTTTATTATTGCATATTATCATAGATACTTTCATTATCAATGCATCATTCATGATAATTTACGTGTAATTTATTAATATATCAATACTATTTATTGTATATTAAGAAATTAAACTACAATATATTTTGTATTCTTTTATAATTTTTTAAATGTAAATCTGTATTTTTCTTATTAAATACTTTCAATTTTCTTTTAATATTCAGGATAATCTTTATTTCTCTATTCATATTTAAATTTTAATAACTCATATTTAAAGCATCCGGGAAAAATAAAGTCATTTTCGTTATTTCATGAATCAACAGGGAATATATTATTTTAGATGAAGATAACGAATAAATCTCAAAATTGGACCAATAACTACATAATGTTTTTACGTAGACAGATTTTAGAAATTTCAGTCTAAATTACATAAACGCATTACTTGCCTCGTACATTCAATGTATTAATTCATTAATTCTTTTATACTTTTCGCTGAAAAGTCAATCAATATACGTGTAAGGGTGATACATTTTATTTTCTATTTTTTATTTTAATGTTATCAATAAGCCTGCTTATGCACATAGTATTAAGTTGATTAAAAAAAAAAAAAAAAAAAAAAAAAAAAAAAAAAAAAAAAAAAATAGTTATTATTTACTAAATTGGAAACATTTTATAAACAAAACAATATGTAGAGTAAATTTATAAAAATTCACGATAATAAAACTTCGTCTACGATTATTTGCAATATAAATTCGAAAGGTTATTAAATATTTCTTTGCTAAGAAGCTATTATAAAGAATGAAAATTGAACTTAAATTAAATGATTTTAAAAGTAATAAATAAATAAATAAAGAATATTGATGTAAATTTCAATCCGATCGATTAAATTATTTCAAAATCCAGAAAGATTTCATTAAGTTAAGGCATTTTACATATTACGTATGCATTACGTTCGATATATTTTTTAATAATATAAACGATATTTTATATCTTTGCATTTTCTTCATTGATAAGCGATTTTTAATAATTTCATATTATTACTTACATAGTCCAATTTTATTATTAGATAATTTTCCTATATTATCGCTAAGTTAGATTTTTTAACTGAAAACAAACTGAATGCTAAGAATCATATTAAAAAAAAAAAAAAAAAAAAAAAAAAAAAAGAGAGAGAGAGAGAGAGAGAGAGAAAACGATTAAACAATCGCAGTTCTATTGCATTACTTTATCATTATATCGTAGTTTTTCAGACTTTTCACTTGCTAAGATTTATACGACACAATAGATGTGCAAAATTTAGCAAATAAATAACATTATTATTTCAGAGCCAAAATTTTATGCTTCAATTGGAAAGTGGATGTAACATACATTGGTAAACGAAAAATTTTAAATGATATTTTAAATTTTATTACATATCGACGAATAATTCATACTGATAAATAAAACATACTACAAATTTATTAATAAAAAATTTCCTTTGATATGCGCCTACTTTTGCTAATTAATTTTTTTCTCACATAATAATGGCATTGTAAGAATAAATTCAAATAGATATTTAGTACAATTTCTATTTATATCAATGGGCTAGACTGTCATTATTCAGTGACAATTGTTTAGTCAATAAAGTAGCCGATTATTATAAATACGACTTGACTCGCATTAAGTTACGACTGCTCGTGCATTTTAGCATTTAACATAAGGAAAGAAGGAAAACTTGTCTTGGATAAACGTATTTTATCAGCCAGCCCCCACACTTTCCAAGATGTTCAAGTACTTACGACTTACGACTATTAATTGCAATGTCTCCTACAAGCTGTTACATGCTCAAATACATTTTCATAAGCCGCCCCCCCCCCACCCCACCCCCAGGAACTAAAAGAGAAACAAAAAGAGAAAGAGGCGGAGGGAAAACGGGGCAGGAAATCGATAAAGCCGTACACATTATGCGAACCTACAAACCCTTCCATGCGCAGCAGACCGATGGTACGATGACACGCCATCGCGAAAAAAGAAATGGAACCCATCACATTCCACAGCAACAGCGTTGGATCTCATGTGCGAACGCATCGACGGCTCTCGTCGACCAAAATTCGACGAGTTCGAAATAGAAAGCTGCTCTACCGATTCGTGCACATTCTCGCTTGCAAATAGGAGCGTACGAGCCGATAAAAAACATTCCGATTCCAAAAGTACAATATCTCCTGTCGAGCTATTCAGTGCTTCGCTAAAAAAGAAACAAACCCAAGAAAAGAATAAAAGTGAACCTATTAGCCTCACCGCTTTTACACTTAATTTTTCTTATTATCTTGGACATTTTATTGAGGGGCTTTTATTCTTACATATATGCTCGAATACATATATATATATATATATATGTGCGTGTGTGCGTGTGTGCGTGTGTGTGTATGTGTATGTATGTGCGCGCGTGTGTGTATGTGTATGTATGTGTGCGTGTGTGCGTGTGTGTGTGTGCGCGCGTGTGCGTGCGCATAAATGAAGCCTGATAAATAGGATTTAGATAAAACTATATAAAACTCCTCAGGTTAGAAGGAAGTAAGCCCTAAGAGTTCTAACGAACCTCGGCTCCTCGGCTTCTCCGCTCCCGAGCTATTAGTATTTATGGAAAAACTTATGACTTCCAAACTACCTATGAAAAACACAAGAAGCTCTATTGCTCGGATTCTAAACATCCTGTATAAAGGATGGATTATCCATTTATTCGGCCACTCGACATTAAGATACATAAGGAAACGTTATGCGCGTGACTACAACCAATGGCTGCCCGGAGTGAATAATTAAAGGAAATTACTCCGATCGCGCGTTAACCAAACTTCCTTCGACACACGGTAAAATGCGCCTATCCAGCAATAGTTCAGCGCGGCTTTCAATTTCCGGCTTCGACGGCCTCGATCGAGGAAATTCAGACATCAAGCGCATTATTTCGATCGGCGCTCCACATACACGGATGCGACGGCTCGATCGCCCGGGACGTCAAGGAAGGTGGGGTCGGGGGAATATTCGGGACTCTCGGCGCACGCCTCGTCTCGGCTGTGTCAAGACCGACGCCTGAGGAGGATCGATGATCGCCACGGGCCACCCACCCAACGGCCTAGACTATTGTTCTTGACCTGGCTCCTTCGCTCATATCGATCTACCTGCGCGCCCCTGCTGCAGCCGCAGCCGCAGCCGCTCCAACGATTGAGACGCAGGGGCGCCAAGTTGACGGAACAACGGATCGAAGCCCCAGATTCTATGGGGGCATTGGCTCATCCACATTGACACTTTTAGCCTGAAGCTTTTAGCTCGTCGAGAGAAATGTGAGACTCTTACGTGATTTCTACGACTCTGATTAACCGAACGGCAGCTGCTTCTCGAAAAATTGCAGGTTGTCCTTAAATTTTTCTTTCATTCCTTCTGTCATTTTTTCTTTCTTTCTCTCTTTCTTTCTTCCACCCGCACCCCCGGCTTTGTAATTGAGAGAGAGAGAGAGAGAGAGAGAGAGAGAGAGAGAGAGGTGGCGAAGAGGTGGTGAAGAGGGGGTGAAGGTGGGGGGTGGAGTGGGGTGGGGTGAAAGAGCAATATCTTACATCGTTTGCTAATATGACATAATTTCTGAAATTTTTTTTCTCCCTTAATTTTCACGATATGGGCACTCGCATTTATGGGTAAATCGACGTAACATTCATTCGCCTCAAGACAATTAATATTATCGTCGCACAATATTTGCATCACGATACGTCACAGTGTGACATCGCCAGTACAGCATCGAATCAGAGTCATACGAGTTTATCATTGTTCAATTATCCATATTCTGTTGCACAATAACTTTATCGATAAAATGACGAAGCTTGACTCATAAAATCAGAATTCTGCTGTGATTATTAGTACTTAGATTAGCGTGCTATACAGTTTTACAGGAGATGTTAAAGAAAAAAAAATTAAGAATAAAACATTGCATGCGAAGCAAGATTGTATACATTGATACACCGATTTAATGAATTAAATTAATAATGAATCATATTTATTCAACCACTGTAGATATAAGAAAAATATAACAAAGTTAAATCAGATTAACTGTCTAAATGTTTTTTTTTTTTTTGTTCATTTCTTTTTTCTTTTGAAGCCTAAAGAATTAAGTTGCATTGTTTATGTGCATGTCTGTAATAAAGTAAAAGGAGCAAAATGACGCTTGAAAATTGGATTAATACAATTATTTAGAATGTGCATGCAATAAATATAAAATGTTGTTCTTCAATTTCAAAAATCGTCATTAATGTAACGAGCGTAGTACATGAATATATTTCTAGTCTCGCATTATCTCTGCTTGTATCTCAATAAATTATTTAAAGCATTTTTTATTCACTTTTTATAGGCAGATATTTATTTATGCCCAGTATACTGTATTAAAATTAAATATTTTGAACTTTAATTACACATTTGTTTCTTCTCGAGAATTTATTCAATCTCATTCTCTCTTGCGCGTTACACTTTTTTAAAGCTACAAGATTATTGATTATCTTTCATAAATCTTTGGGAATTTTCGTTTCTTTAAATTGATTAAATAATCGGCAATGTTTCTTACTTTTATTTATTTATATATTTTGCTTGAAGGAAATAATGAATGCCGACCTACCTGATAATATTACTGACATAATATGCAATCTAATTAGCACAAAGTAGAACACGCTTACAACTTATAAATACTTTGGAAGTTAAAATAAATTTATATTAGATTATTATGCGTTATATTTTAATATAATCTATATCTAAATTGGGTTAAAATAATATTGCATCTAACATTACTCATACTTATACATATATAAATGTATACATATGTAAATATACAAATCTATAAATATATACATATACATATAAATAACATAATTATACATATAAATGTATATTTTAATATTATAATAGTAATTATGAAGAAGTAATGGAATATTTGCATTAAATACATTAAATACACGACTCTCTAAATAATACACAAATTCTTTTATTTTATATAATTTATATATACCTATATGTAGCATTAAAACACAATGGTCTTTTTTCTTCAAGTTTTACCGCATGGAATAAACATTGACAGAAATTATGATGTCTCGGTGTATTGGAACTATCAAGTAATAAACGAAGAGAAAATTAATTCATCGAACACAGGAATCATAGGAATAAACGCGCGTACGCATTAAAAAAAAAAAAAAAAAAAAAAAAAAAAAAAAAAAAAAAAAAAAAAAAAAAAAAAAAAAGAACGAAACGGAGTTATCGAAATATGTTTTCTCAACTTAATAGAAACGAGCATATTGCAGATTCGGATTTCGGCAATTTCTTACAATTTACCACATACAGGCATATTTATTCAAGAGGGGTCACCGATCTCACCATCTTCCAAGTGGTTGTGTCCGAGCCGTTGTATTCCTCGGGACTTACTAATTTCATAAAGAAACAATTATATTATTTATTATTTTTTCTATTATTATTAAATAAAATAACCAAACTACATCAAATTACACGCCAATAGTAAATTTTTGTTCAATCTATTAAAAATTAACGAGAGCTTTCTTATTATCGTAAATCTTAAATGAGCTCTTTAATTAATGAAAGTTTTAAAATATTCGTAGCAAAATAAAAATTATAGAGAATTGTAAAATATTCCTTATCTGTTATAAAGAAATAAAGTATCGAGCCATGAAGTAATGCAGTGAAATCGTATAAGAAGGTATAGTTTATTTGGGTATTATACGTCGTTTGAGGGGGCGGGGGGCGGGGGGCAACAGTTATGACCTATGGTAAAAATTATTAGAACCAAGTACGCCTAACATCGAATGGAAATAATATATTGCGTGCAACAATAGAAATACGATTTTCACGGCTCAATAAATTGCTCACTTCTTAATTTACAAGGCCATGGCAGTTGTTAAAAAAAAAAAAAAAAAAAAAAAAAAAAAAAATATCCAAAAGAGAAGGACAAAATGCGGCCCCTTGGCGGAAAATTAAGAGCTTTGGAAAACTTAGATTAAATGTAAATCCTCATTGGCAATTTATCCTGAGCAATACAGGCTCCAAAATTTACCTGTTAAGTCTGCCATATAAAAGACACTCTTGCGCATTATAATTTCATCCCCTTGATCGATCCTCGAAATTGATATCAACATTCGTACTTTATAAATAAATCAATTATTCGTGCTATAATAAATCAGATACTTGGCTTACGCCTGTGCTCCATCTCGTATTTATCTCTACAAGAGCATAAATATATATAAAATGTACTACTATGTGTAAATTCACTGACATCCAGTTTATTTTTCATCAAATATTTCGTTGAATATCATAAAAATAGAAATGCACAAGAAGATAAGCCGATTTAATAATACTTTTACCTCTTATAAAATTGTTAATAATATACATTTCATTTTATAAAAAATTACAATTTCCTATTAATTGAACTGTCTTATTCTATGAAGATTATTATAATTATACATAAGTTATAAATATTCAACTTTATATATTATAAGAGAAATAAATAAATAATCAAAACTCTGATTTTCAAGAGTGACAATGGGACGATGTTATAATTATTCTCTATAATTGTTCTAATTCTTTACTAATTACCATTGATTGATTAATATTATATATATATATATAGTTAGGTAATCGATAAATTTATTTATATTACTACTAATATTTGTAATTGATTATTTACGCATTAAACATATTATAATTTGACAACCTATATAAAAATATAAAAAGTAAAAATTAACATTTTTCTCACGAGTTAGTTGGATTTTAAAGATATAATATCGTCTTAACTAGAATATTTAAACGATAATCATTAAAATTGCATAATGAATAAAATGTATATATATATATATATATATATATATATATATATATATATATATATATATATATATATCTTTTGTGTCCAAAAATCGGTTATAAATGTCATGAAATATCAATTTTTGTAATATTTAAAAATAACGGTTCATACTTTTCCAAGTTTTCTTGTCTTTAGAGTATTTCATATAAGTATGACCTAGCTACGAAGAGTTTAATTGTAAGAATAAAAGGTCAATTCTAATTTAATATAATACGACGTGCTATAAAACTTGTTATTAGGACCTGCTATATCCATTATACACGATTAAATGGTTTTAATTAAAAAACGTGTAATTAAATTTAAATTCTTTTATGCGGGAGTGTATTATTGTAAAAGAAAAAAAAAAGAATGAAAAAAAAAGTGATTAAAAATACCATGAATTAGATTATTGGTTTCATTCATCTTTATGAATTTTGAAAAAATTATTAACGCGATATTTGCAATAGTATTTTTATCTGAAAAATCTAATTAATTTGAAGTCTCGGTAAAATTAAATGCTTTGTTAATTGAAAACGGCTGTTTATATATCATTGGCCGCTGTTCGATTGTTAAAAGATAACATATTATGTTTTCATTAACAGTCCAATAAATGTTATCACACATAATAAACTGTATAATTAAAAGGATTTAAAATTTATTTCTTATATATATATTTAACGTTATTGCTTGTTTTTATACATTTGCTGAATTATTATACAATTCTTATTAGTATAATACTATACCTTATTTATAATACAGCGAATGCTAATTATATCTTAGGTTATTTAAATATTGAATAAATCAACGGTATGTTAAAATATAAACTACAAACTATTCTAATCCCTAATAAAATAATGATCGAACGAGTCTTATATATATATATATATATATATATATACACATCTTAAGTAATTCTATTTTATATGTGACGAATTAATATGATTTTATTCAGTTTTCAAAATTGTTGACATAAACTTTTTTATAATAGCAACAGTTTGATTCTACGAAAGCTTCTGATTTGTCCGTATTTACAAAAGAGATGTCCATGTCTCGTCCACAAGCTCCATAAAAGTAACATAAAAACTAGTCTAAAACTAGTTAACAATAATCTTTGATATACTGTAAGATGTAAAATACATTAACCTTGAGCATCAATACTTTCTAACTTCGTTGTCTCATAGTCAACTCGTGACGGTGAGTATAAAAATATTGATCGAGAGAAACTTGTTGACGGATATCTCTATATTAAATACCTAAACTAAAAATACAATTTTATTAAGCATATCAAGGCTTTACATGACAAGGTACTCCAAAATTTTCAAATCTTAAAACTCTTGTACGTAAACAATGGTCTTTAATATTTATTGCTTCAATATATATGTTTGTTTATTTTTTCGTTCGTTCGCTACATTTATTCGGAAGAACGTTGTGATTATTTACAAATATGTAAGCTATTATAAAGACATTATATGCATAGTACAGAGTCAGCTTCAAAAGTAATTACTACACGTGGATAATTTTTTCAAACTGACTCATTACACATTCCATTCCATACTGCTGACAGGAACTTTGAAACTATAGGGAAAGTCTTGCAACATTTCTAATACTACTTTTTTTTTTTTTTTTTTAACGATGAAGCTTTTAAAAGATGATTAATTAAACAAAATGCATTGAAACTTGGACTTCACTTATTGCCCATTGTATGATAATAATTATAATTTTCGTTAAACCTTAGAATTATGGTAGTAAATAATAATAATGGTAAGTTTTAACCTTGGACGATAGAATATGGTGAAAATTGAATTTTTAAATATATTGGAGTAACGCTAACGAGTTGTGTTCTGGCAAACAATTGATTATATTTTTTCGATTCCTCTGACGAAACCAAGGAGTGGCGAAGGTCATTGTCAAAGATTCCGAATTGTCAACATGTAAAATATATTGAACATCAGTAATTATTTACCGCCCTACCAAGCCATTACAAGCGTCGACTCGAAACGCGTGGTCGTATCGCCAACCAAATACCAGCCGCTTACGCACACATGCGTAACATGCGTAAGCAGATGCACATTTGCGCACTACCGCTAGGCACGTACACGGGGACATGGAGCCGCAAGTTTAGTACAGCAACGCTTCGTAAGACGCTTGGCTGACATAATGCGCACACGCTCGTGTGTGCCTCTGCGTACGTGCGTGTCTTCCTCTTGCAAGTGACTCAACCATATCATCTAATCTCTATTTAACGGAGAGTAAAAAAGATATTTGCCTGGCAGCCTTCCTCGCTCGCTTTTCAGCAGACGCATCGAGCGTGTCGGCGTCGGTTAATTCCGCCGATGCGCTTACATCTACGGATAGTTTCGAGTTAGAGAGGCAGCAGGTGTGTGCGCGTGTGTGCGGGCTAGCGCGCGTCAGACGGTGAGAGATAGAGATAGAGAGATAGAGAGATAGAGAGATAGAGAGATAGAGAGATAGAGAGATAGAGAGATAGAGAGATAGAGAGATAGAGAGATAGAGAGATAGAGAGATAGAGAGATAGAGAGATAGAGAGATAGAGAGATAGAGAGATAGAGAGATAGAGAGATAGAGAGATAGAGAGATAGAGAGATAGAGAGATAGAGAGATAGAGAGATAGAGAGATAGAGAGATAGAGAGATAGAGAGATAGAGAGATAGAGAGATAGAGAGATAGAGAGATAGAGAGATAGAGAGATAGAGAGATAGAGAGATAGAGAGATAGAGAGATAGAGAGATAGAGAGATAGAGAGATAGAGAGATAGAGAGATAGAGAGATAGAGAGATAGAGAGATAGAGAGATAGAGAGATAGAGAGATAGAGAGATAGAGAGATAGAGAGATAGAGAGATAGAGAGATAGAGAGATAGAGAGATAGAGAGATAGAGAGATAGAGAGATAGAGAGATAGAGAGATAGAGAGATAGAGAGATAGAGAGATAGAGAGATAGAGAGATAGAGAGATAGAGAGATAGAGAGATAGAGAGATAGAGAGATAGAGAGATAGAGAGATAGAGAGATAGAGAGATAGAGAGATAGAGAGATAGAGAGATAGAGAGATAGAGAGATAGAGAGATAGAGAGATAGAGAGATAGAGAGATAGAGAGATAGAGAGATAGAGAGATAGAGAGATAGAGAGATAGAGAGATAGAGAGATAGAGAGATAGAGAGATAGAGAGATAGAGAGATAGAGAGATAGAGAGATAGAGATAGAGACAGAGAGAGAGAGAGAGAGAGATATATAGAGAGAGATAGAGAGATAGAGACAGAGAGAGAGAGATATATATAGAGAGAGATAGAGAGAGAGAGAGAGAGAGAGAGAGAGAGAGAGAGAGAGAGAGTGGAGGGGTTGAAAAAAGTACACACACGAGCGGCGGAACTCGCGTGCGGGGCAATTGAATGCGAATACAGGCGCCCTCGGCACGCACGTACTCGCGCGTACTCGCCAACTAATAATTGAATTCGCGTGTAAAGATAATCGAACGCGATTGAGTCGAATGATGGAGAGAGTCTTGCCGTGGAAGGAGCTTCCCATAGGTCGCGCCCAAAAGCTCGTGAAAAGCTCCAACGAGGTCGCCTTACCATTAATGGCGTACCGGGTCGAGGGTGGCTGGGGCTAGGGGGTAAGATCTCGACCAATGAGAAAAATTACGTACTCGCCGCGATTTATTGCTGTGCGAGTTCAGTAGCGCGAGAAATGTACGGCAGAAGCTCGGCTGGAGTAAAAGTCCTCGGAGGTGCAGGCGACATATCGATCGCTGCCTGTCGAAGGAGCTCCCCCTCCCCCTACCCCCGCTACCCTTCCGCGCCCCCTCCCCCGTCAGCCGCCGTGATCACCCCCGGTGAATGACGGCCGCCGCCGTGAGAACGGGAGCGAGGAGTCGACTATATCGACGCCGACGCGTTTCGCATTGAGTTGCGAGCCCAAGGCCGCGGGGCTAGCGTTACCCACCCAGACTCTCTTATATTTTTTCGCGTGGAGGGATGCGCGCGAATCGACGACTCGCGTGCATCATCGGCCCGAGCGGATGATCGAGCGGATTCGATCGTTTAGCAGGGCTTTTCATAGCCAATTGGCCAGTGTCTGTTAAATCGGTCGTACTCTCGATCGATGCTTTTTTATATTTAAGATATCGTAATAGTTGCTCCTCGTAATTATTGCGCTTGCAGTTTGCGTAATTTTGCGAATTATCAGTGGAGTATTTTTTAAGCCTAGCGTAATGGATTGCCGCTGATTATATTAATAGTCAGGGTCTACCATATTTATGTCGTTTCTATGGACGTAATTTTGCAAGAACGATGTCCCGATGTCATATTATTACCGCTTGTTAAAGAAGTCACCGAGCCTTTTGATCGATTTAGATAATAAAAAATACGTATTGGCGTATTGGCGAGTATGTTAATGTTAAAAGTAACAATATCTTTTTTTTTTTTTTTTTTTTTTTTTTTTTTTTTTTTGTTTCGTTTTGTCTTTATAAATAAATCGACGCATTATTCGTTAGTAATGAAGTTTTACATTTAAAAATGCTATATACGATATAATTAGGAAAAAGAAAGAGAAACATATGCGCTTAAATAGTATGTTATAAGTTTGCATATCTTAAAAACGAGCGTCAATTTCGTATATTTAAATAGCAGGAAAATCATGATAGTAATTATTATTTCAATTTACCCGCGTATCTTGAGAATGTCTTTTTCAATTGAATTTTCATTTTTCATTTTTCAAACGCTATCAACGATCGATTATAGGCCATATCGAACCATGTACTTCACCTCCTCCTCCTCCTCCTCCTCCTCCATCACTCCCCCCGACCATCCCCTTCCCCACCCGACCCAAATCAACAATAGAAACACGATAGACAACGGAAAGATAAGCGACAGATGACGAAAACACAATAACGAATATTTTCAATTCTTTTCGACGATCTTGCCGTGTAAAGAGATTACGTAAATTAATTGTCGAAATTTGTATATCGGCGATGTACCGTCGCTTCATATTATCAATTCGAAAAATATTCATTATTCGTTTCATTCGAGGACATCGAGGATTCATGATCTCAAGTATGAGAAGGGGCGTCGAACGGATTTTCACTGAGATCTCGACTTTTCAAACTTTTAATACCTGGCGATCTTGGCATAGCGCGACGTGCATACGCGATTCTTGAAAGCAACGAATCCCAACGAATCGTACGCATCTGCATTTTTAATTCGCGGAGGTGCAGGCTTACGAAACATCCGGCCGTCAATAAATTTGTTTCAAGGTGAATCATATGGTTCTCCGGAAGGTGAGACGACACTGTATTTTTTATTATCGCTGCCAGTATGATTGTCAGTCTCGTCGGCACGAACCTGACTTACTTACGGAAGGTTTCTAAAACAGCCCATGCCGTATAGGATCTTGTGTAGTAGTGATGTAAGCCATGCATATGGCATACATATATAGGTAGCCTGGAAAATGTTATTCCGAGAGAATAATCAATGTCATTTCTAAATGTATAAAATTATAGATCTACGTTTCATTACCCAAAGTCTCACATCGTGTACTCTCGCGGTTATGATTTTAAATTCTTATAAATATGTTCTTACATGCTCTTATAAACAAATGATATTAAACAATTATGCACATGCAAAAATATAATTTAATTAATACGCATAAAATATTTTATAATTATTTCAATATAATTAAGTTATAATTAATTATACCGACTGATATTTACTATACTTATAGATTTTTTTTTTTTTTTTTTTTTTTTTTTTTTTTTTTTAACTATGGATATTCTTTATTACACGTACTGAAATTCAAATTGGACATACTACAAAATTATTCAATTTTCTATTATTATGATAAATAGGCTAGATTGACTGTATAATCGATTAATTCATTGAAAAACAAAAGAAAATAAGTCTTAAAGGTGTTCTCTTTTCATACTTACTTATAAGTAGATTTATATTCCAAAATCAATTATTCTTCCTAAATTAAATTAATAATAATACTTTACATAGCAGCTATTATAGATTAGTCGTCGAAATAGTTATTATCTGTCGACGAGTAGATAAAGATTTTAAAAAGAATAGCAAGTTTTAATGCTTAATTAATAATAAATCCGATGGTTATATTTTACAAAGCAGTATTTGATTTAATGATAAAACTATTAATAAATTAATTAATTAATTAATGGATAAGTATGTACAAGAGCTAAAAGCTGTTTATAATAGCTGTCGTAAGAGTATTCTAAGTACATTGCATTAACGTTAATCGTTATATAGAAAAAATATAAAGATGTAGTGTATGCTTATCGATGTGCTCTATAATGATAATATTTACTCAACAATTTCCTACAACATTTTGCTCTTATTTACGAAAACACAAAAGATTTACATACTTACGACTCAATTTATAACAAACACGCTCAAGATTTATTAGACAATTGCGATATGAAAGATAAAATTTGGCATTCTCAATAATCACGTTCGCTTATATCTTCTCGCTGTTTACGGTATTCAACTAACGACATATCGAGAGGCAATTGTAATTGTAAATTTATTATCATTATGATTCATTATGGTCAAATTAACAATCTCATGGGGTATAAAATGGTTTTCTTTGTCCATTTAGAAAATGTTGTTTAAAACAGTAATGACAATTCTGTCTGCCTAGATGAAAAGAATAGTTTGTGTACATTTCTTCAATAAGCTCCCATAAATTCACTGAATCATTCAATGAAATTTAAAAACATTATTATACACTAACATATGCATTCGATAATATTCGATAAAATATCAACAATTATTGCATAAAAAGCATTGGTAAAAATTAAAAGCTACAAAGGTGGAAAATATTGAAATGATTTGTTATACGATCCCATTGTGAGCCACGGACTTTTAAAATCGTCGCCAAAAAAAAAGTGGCAACGTTGCCGGATACTAAGCAGCTTAAATTGCCACTCAATAAGTTGGCTGATCGTGTAATTTTGCGAAATCACGAGGACCGATACGCTATTTGACCCTCGGCTCATTTGCCTTTGTCATTGCAAATAAAACTGCACAATATGGAAATAGAGTAATTGCTTTTACAGCAAAGGAGCATCCGCAAAAAGAGGTGTCATCTTACTGCGTTCAATCAACGAAATGTACAATCAAGCTTATCAAGGCTTCCGGTTCTATGCTTGCCATTAACAAGCATAGTTAAATACTTACGTGACACACATTACGTAAGTCATCAACAAATTATTGCTATCGCGCTCTTATGTTTTTTATGAGAAAAGCAAAAATCCGATTTATTCAGAATGGTATTTTTTAAAATATACAATTTTTCAAATTCGCGCATAATCGACAGCTTTAAATAATAATGTTAATTCTCAATATTTGTATTTAAAATGACATTGAAACTTATTCAATATTAAAAAATTTATGTATATATATATTAATATTGATATTGATGTAAATTAAATATTATTCAAAATTAATTTAATTGATATTCATTATTCTCTTATATACGTGAATGAATGCTCTGTCCAAGTTTATCGTAAGTTTGAAGATATCGTGTACTCATCATCAGTCAGTACTTATTACCCTTCGAAGTTTGATACATTACTTGGAGTCCCTTATATTTATAATCAATGCCTGATTTATAAAGATCCATGCCTTTGAATACGATCCATTGATGTCTTATTAATTATTTTTAATCTAATACTTGGTTGCCTCGATTAATAATCTTATTATAATAAACGAACCTCTCATATCCCTTAAAAGCTCATCTTTTTATTCTTCGCTTTTCAATTACAACTTAAAATTAATATAAACTACAATATTCAATATACTTTCAACAATAGAAATTAAATGGCATTTTTACCAAACGGTGATTAAAAGAATTTCTAATAAATTTCTAATAATGGATAAATTAAAATACCAATGTAAATATAATTTAAAAGATCGTCCCAATTTTGCTTCTTATCACGTAATTTGAAACTAAGAATTAATAAACGGAGAATATTACAACTTAATAAATGAAATTAATTACCTATAAAATATTCAAATTCAATTTATTCAACAATTTAAGTTTGAAACATAAAACATTTGGTATAATCATGAGGAGGAAACATTTTACTTCAATCAATATTGCTAACATAATTTAATCTTATTGATTAGAATTTACTGAAAATGCAGTTACCATAGAATGTTCCGGAATAATATATGATCTTTTCGTAGGAAAGAAAAAACTATTAGAAAGGAGAAAATAACAAGATAATACAACGATTATTACAATGATTTAATTTGTATATACAGAATAATAATACAGAAATGTCTTATATTATTATTCCATTAAACTGGTAAGCATACAAAATATTCATATAGAATAATTAAAAATAACAAATATATATATGAATTATAACTCAAAACCGTAAAATATATTTTTTTTAATCAACTACTAGTCAAGGCAAAAATATCAGATAAATTTTCGGAACGAAAAAAAAAAAGAAGAAGAGGTTTTGCATTAACAATAATGAAAATATGTATATATCATTTAATTAATTTAGTTAATAATGAAAACTAATATTAGGTCAAGTAATATAAAGTTATAATATTAAAAATTAATTAAAATAACATTCATAATAATCATAATAATCGAAACAAAAGAATTATATTCTTGTTTTAAAGGTGATTTTGAATTTAATTTAAAAACTAAATAGGATGTGTTTATATTATTGATTTTTAATTTTAAACAATGTATACATATACGAAAAATCTTTTTGTAAATCAATGTAAACTAAGGTTAGATTATTCCAATAAAAAATGTTTATGAACATGGTAAAAATGATTGCCATACTTTGATAAAAATTCCTAATAAATCATGTCATTTTAATAACTTAAAAAGTAAATAACTTCAATTTTTTAAAGCACTCGATATTATCGATGTTTGACATTCTTTCATGTAAAGATGTAGAAAATTGTAAATTTGTTAATATCAATTTAAAAAAAAAAAAAAAAAAAAAAAAAAAATTAAATGATATACTTTATAGTTTTATTAAGTATTTATACTTTCATTTGAATTTTATCGTTTATAATGCTTACTATATTTAAAAAAAATTCAACGGAAAATAGGCAAAATTACTTAGGCAATAAAATGTAGGGCAAACTAGTTCATTTAATAGATTTTAAAATATCGGCATTTGGGCTTGGAAAAAAAATTATTATTACCTTTTTATTTTATTTACATATTAATACAATATTATTATTATTATTATTATTATTATTATTATTATTATTATTATTATTATTATTATTAATTTGAATATTTGAATATAATAAAGAACTGTAAATAGATAATATTTATGAATATCAGAGCTGTAATTAGTTATAACATAAGTATGACGAAGAATATTTTTAGAGCTCAAACACTATTGTAAACGACAAATGTAAAAATATTTATAAATCTTGAATGGCATAACAAATAGTAAAGAAATAAAAAATCGATTTCTTCATTAATTTATCAAACATTTACTAAAACATATAAAAACAAGATACAAAAATTTTACACTCAAACATTTGATTATTTTATATAGATTTAAAATACTTTTTAATAAAGGATAAATAAACGTAATTTAATATTGACGTTAAAATTTAATCCAACATTGGCAGTGTAATATAATGAGATAATGCACTTGATGAAATTTAATTCAAATTTTATTAATATACAGATATTTAAACTGTGAAATTTAATTAAATTCATAATGCCATGATCAATCATAATTTTAAGTCTATTTCAAACAATATTTTACTATTTATTTATATAATATATATGGGAATGATATATGAGATACCATTAACATATTTAGAAAATTTAAATAATAGATTTTTTTAATTATTCAAAAGTTCAGAATTATATTATACTTCGTTTTTATTGATTAATAATTTTTTTGTCAATTAAACAGTGTTAAATGCCCAAAGCTATTTACTTAATAATTTATGTAATTGGCAGCTCAATGCAATAAGTATAATTTTAACGAAATTTACGATTTTAAACTGATAAACATTAAAATTAAATGAAGAATTTTTTATAATGAACTTATAATATTTTTTTAATGACTCTGTTTTTAAATTGTTTAAATCAAGTTGGATTGCCTCCTTCGTAAGAACTATACGGAAGAACCGACGCTTTTTGTCTTGAAAAATAAATGAAGACTTTTACCGTAGTTTTTCCATACACATCTGTTATAGTTTTATGATACTTCTTTCCATAAATTTCTGAGGATCCAAATAAAAAGTGAACAGCTGATCTTAGGTGCAAGTGAAAAGCATGAAAGTATAATAAAATAGCCTTCGTATGTTCCAATAGGTATTTTTCGAATGATTCTGGACATTTGTTTGAAATTATTCCCCAATATGTTACGTATGGTTGAAAGTTTTGTTGTAAAAAGAAAAACAAACAATAAATAATGATAGTCGTGAAAATTTAAAAAGTAAAATATGTATAGAATAGGTAAGCAGAAAGAAAGAAACAAACCTGCCACTTGTGCAAAAGTGCAATTACACGACATTGAACATTATGATAAAATTAAATTTGATAAAATATAAAGCAATAAGTGGCGGATGGAACACTAATCTACGTTTTTTTTGCACGAACATGGGGACATATGACTTTACTTTGGATACGTTTACATACGTTTTACAAAATGTACAACCAGTATAAAATTAATCCTACCTGCATCATTATTATTTCACCCGAATATACTTATTATTAATAAAAATTGATTTTACCCTTGCTTTCGTTTAATTTTCGTTTTTTTTTTTTTTTTTTTGTTTTTTTTGCCTTTCGATGATACTTAGTAGAAGTTGTTCATGAGATACGAAATGTAGCGTAAGTAATTCAACGTCGATGGCCATTAATATAAGTGAAAGTATGATTTTTAAGAAACTATTGCTAATGTTAGGATTAAGTTTTAAAGCAAACTAAATATTCTTTAAAATGTTAAGGGATATATCCAAGTGTATTAACAAATATAATCTTATCCAATAGACATAGTATTACAACAAATAAAACATTAATTTTTATGAAGATAATTCAGGGAAAGGAAGAGAGGGAGAAGGCGAGAGGGCGAGAGGGCGAGATATAATTTTCTGTATATAAAAAGTGTCGATACGGAGCCGATGTATTGGTTTATATTTTGAAAGTACTTTTATGAAAAAAGATATTTAAAATTAGAAAACGAGATTCACATTGAAGCCTTCGGTCCACAAATCCTGTTACATTTTTATCGACTTTTGTGGGGAAAGAACCTGCCTAACATTTTATCTTTCCTTCGATTTAAGCAGGTAATGATGGACAGCAAGAGTCAGAGATTTTTCAAATTGTGACGATAAGTACATATTTTCGCAAGGCGTGTGTGTAGTTGCTAGAAAAATATAAAGGCGAGTTTGTTTGAATAGAAAAGCGAGGAGGGAGGGGGAACGAACGATCAGCTGGATCGCAAGGCTACATATATAAATCTTGATTAGTGATGTGCGAATGGTGGGGGAGGGGAGGACGGGGAGAAGAAGCTTAGAATTTTACCGAGATTTGTTGAATTTTTCATATTATCATTTTAAGTGATGGCTCAAATTTTCTATATTCTATTAATTTATTATAAAGTGAAAATTAACAACTTGCGTAATAATCTAGCTGAACTTTATCAAATTACACGTTGATAGTTAAATAAACTTCGATAAACTAACTGCTGACAAGATAAAAGTTTTATTATATTAATTTCCCTTAACTTGTTATATTCAAATTTCCACTCGATAATTCAATCACTATTTCTTCATAATTTCCTTCAATAGATTAAACATATAAATAACAAACGACGCAACGACGTATATAATGCACATTATTAAATATATTCCCGTTGCATTATAATGTTTCTATGAAACATTAAAGTACACGAATATGAAAAAGATTGAATCGTATCGTTTATCGAGCACCGATTGCGAGGGTAAACCGAAAATTACCGAGGTTTATGCTTATAACTTATAATTATAAAAAGACTAGGCACGGACGTAGGCAGCCGAGAATTTAAATTTAATCGTAAATGGCTTGTCTACGTCTCGCAATCCTTCATAGCTCGTTAGCCTACTAAAAGGATCATCGTCGTGCATCTAAGCATTATTACCGCATACGACTGAAATGGCCTTATCAGTTTTATCGTTTCTTCCATCGATTCACATATTTATGCATTTGTGGCATTGACACATTGACAAAGAAAAAAAAAACCAAAAAAATAAACCAAAAAAAAAAAAAACGACGATACGAGCTCCGCCGACACTTTTCCACCTCACGCGTCACACATGAGAAATTCTCATTTACCCTCTTTTCCAGTTATATCCTACGAGGGTTGTAAAAAGTAGTCGCGTCGTCGATTCGTATGATAAGGATCAGCTGGACAACGACGAATGGCTATTACTTGTTGGCGCTCGTCACGTGAGCTCCCAATTGCACGACCAGTCAATCGTAATACTAAATGCGCGCTGAGAAGCAAAAGTACGCCGAGGGTGGATATTTTCAACTAGTAAAAATGAAAACGACTCAACTAAAGTTCGCTCGTTTGGGCTTCCATATTGAGCGATGCGTGGCATGCATTTATTTAGCTTAGAGACAAGTGCAAGTCGAAGTGATGGGGAAGAAAACTTTATTCGCACTACGAACAATAATATGTTTCTCTAAAGGCAATGAAAGAAATGAGATGAAGAGAGAAAAAAAGGAAGAGAAAGTAAAAATTCGAATCATCGCGAGTCTCCCTTCTGGTTATCGCCAATTCACAGAGCGCCACTTTGCAGTTTATTGCGAGGGGGGGGGGGATAAAAAAATAAAGAAACGAGTTTTAGACAGCGGTATTTGTACTCGTTGTACAAAATGAGAATTCTTATTCTTTCAGTTTTTAGAAAGAAGGACTGGGGAGTCGTTGAGCATTGCGTTATCTCGGACATTTCCCCATCCGTGAACAAACGTCACCGAGAGCGCACAATATTTTCCTTTAATATTTGCTATTACTTTACCCGTGCGTTTATCGTTTCGTGTATTCGTTGTTCAAAGAGCTCTCGAAATAAATACCCGTCGAGGTATTTCGTCGAGCAGCTGGATTTCTACGGTTTCTCTCTCTCTCTCTCTCTCTCTCTCTCTCTCTCTTTCTCTGTATGCGCGCGCGCGCGCGCGTGAAAATAATCAGCCGTTTCAACGGTCCTATTTACGAACACAGCCAACGGCTTGATTAAATTAAGCGAATGATCGGTTAAATTCATCGATTATCCTCCTCGTTATTAGCAAATCTTAACGAGTGTGTCTTCGACTTATTTTTAACGTACTTTTCAGCCTCGATACCGAGGCTTTGCTCGATCACCGAACTCGGTTTCGCAATCTTCCAATACGGTTGTTGAGCAAATTTTACGTTTATTATTATAATAAAGGCCGATGCGCTGATAAATAGGCGTTGAAAGTAATTTTTTTGCTAGTACCTCCGTAGCCACAAATCAGAAAATCATTTATTTCATTTGCTTCTCACTACTTACGATAATATAATACGATTATTTTTCTTATCGTGTCATTAGAGATTATACTATTCTTTGCAATGTCAATTAGAAATGTCAATATTAATCAAGTAAAATGTCATTAATGCAGCGTTCGCGAAAATTGCTCTAGAATATTTAATTTACTAAAGTAATGCAAAAAATTTTTCTCCCTCGTGTTTTGCAATACTCGTTAAATATTACAATATTTAACAATTTTTGAATATAGTAGTTACAAGTTTTGTAAATAATATGTTAGATATAATAGATATTGAGATAAGTTGTTTGGAATATTGAAGGTAAAAACGAGTGGTATTTTCATATTTACGTAATAAACATTATCTTTCGTTTATCGCACTTATTTATATCATTTTATCATGTATTCATTTATGTTGTACACTTTTGTAATAATGAGCGAATATTCCCACTTGTATGCTAAAACCTCGGCTATGCTTTATCCACTCATGCTGATTCATTTCAAATTTATAGAGTAGAAATCACGTGCGCTCCCCTTCTTATGGGACTACATTTGAAGCTACATTATTCAATGATACTGAACGAATTAAAATATATAACCGACATTACTTTATTTGATGATTAAAATATGCACGCTTACCTCCATAATTAAATTTACATACTAATATTAATAAATGATCAAAATAAAGCAGAAAGAAAACTCATTCATTTCATTAGAAATATTAAATAAATAGTAGGTAAACGCGATAGTTGGATAAAGATGAGAATTATTTTTAAATAAGCTTTATCTCTTCATTTCGATATGCCAATAGGAATAATGGCGTAGTATAGGAAATATTCTTCCTTCTCTTCAGAAACATTAGCAGAGAAACGAAGACGAAAATTTCGTAAAGTAACGTAACGAAAGTACATTTGCAAATTGTCATTGAATAAACGACTCTGTTAGACATTTTATGGCATAATTTATGAGACAGTGCCACTGTGGTGTGGGATCGTCAGATCGATACAGCGATCATAATATCCCTCTTGATGAATATTCAAATGGATTGTCCATGATATGATTTTTTTGTATACTAATTGCGAAAGTACTTTCCTTTTTTTTATGTTTTTTTTTTTTTTTTTTTTTTTTTTTTTAAAATTTTTTTTTTTATAATTGTAATTATAACTAAAGCTTTATTATTTAACGGATTCTTATATCCTGCGTGCTAGATATTATATGTTAACAAACGAAAAGGAAAAAAAAAACAAACAAAAATGATTAGATATTATTATTGCTTATTTACAAAGGATATTTATACTTTATTATTTTATAAGTAACGATGACTTGCATCGATTTCGACGTTCTTAATTACATAAGCCATTTGTAATAATTCGATTAAAAATTAAAAAAGTAAATTATATTTTTGCATACTGTGAAATACACGTATACAGATACATCATGTTGACATATGCGGTGATTCAATGCTCGAGAAAAATTGTAAATATGTACATAAAAACGAAGGTGACGTGTATATATATATATATATATATATATATATATATATAAATGGAAGCATAAAAGCAAATGCAAAAAAATAAAAAAATCGTACGCTTTTAGGTGGGAACGCCAAATTAAAAGACGAAGAAAGGAAGAATGTTTTTAATAACGAAAGAAATGCTTATCATCCAAAATCACACGATAAAATTTGGAATAAATTTTATAAAAATCTTACATCTATAATTATAAGTTTTATATCACCGCTTTTCCAAAATTTCAATTTCCAATTTGACATTATAAAATGTCGATATTATTATTCATTACTCTGTAATCTTGCATTTAAACAAGATCACAACTCAAATATTTCGTACGCCTAATTGTTTTTTCTGGAGTATTAATTGGGCATATGGGGTGAATAGATAAATATAAAAAATTTTTCACATATTTTTACTATTGGATATTAAAAATTAACAATATAATAAAAAAACAAAAACACGCACGCACGCACGCATGCACGCACACACTCGCACACACTCGCACACACTCGCACGCCACCGCCATATTGGGCCATGAGAATAAATGTAACGAGCATTAAAATAACCACGAAGCTTGGAAACGATGCAATGCGTTTACTAAACTATCATCGGCATTTTATAAAAATCAATTCGAAGCACATTATGTACTCGACATCGAGTGGAGTAGCGGCGGACGAGGGACGAGCTATACCGAAGAAAGAAAAAACCTATTCGCATCGAGGCATTAATGAATTATTAGAGTTTTATCGATCATTGTTGATTCTTATGTCACCGACGTACGTACACGTATTAGCGCATCGGGGCTAACAGCTCATTTCTTTATACATCAAGGCGATTATGCAAATGAAGCATCGTCAATTGCGAAAGAACGGAAGGTTAGTCGAGCAAACTATGGATTAACGAATCAAGGTCGCGAAATGGATGAACGCGAGACTTTATGTGCAACGCTGCGTTCTCATTATTTCATCCATTCTCTCGTCACTTTTCGATACAAGTCATTCATTAACCAACTATCAAACTCTCATATAACTATCTCCCCTTACTTTGCGTATATCTCTGCTCGCGACTATGCAAATTGAGCCCGAGACTTCTTAAATGAAGACCGATTACCGATAAGTAGTTGAGAATTCGCATCGCTCGATTAACGAGAAATGAAGACTCGTGGATGAGCACTCACTGGAAAACGACAATTGTTATGACGAAAGAGATAACAAAGGATTAAGAAATGAATAAATTATCTCCCCGCTAAAGGCTACAAATACTGTAAATTATTGTAAAAATAATCCCCGCTACCAAGAAGGTACCCCCTCCCGCCGCCCAAGCACGTTTCGAGCTCGAAAAATGCTCGGTGAATGCTTGGAAAAGCACTAGCTGCCAAGTACGAGGAAAGCATTAGGTTGACGCTAGAGCGAGCGAGTTGCCGCTATCCGCATGAAGAAAGTGAACAACGAGATCGCGAGAGCATCGATCCCTCCACGGCCCGGCCTTTCCGCTGTACAGCGCCGGCTTTGTGGGCCACCGGTGTTCGTTCCGTTCGAAAAATGCCAGCCAACGAAAGCGGAATGGGTGCAGAAGGAGGAGGTGGAGGAAGAGAAGGAGGAGGAGGCGCGCGCGTCACTGGCCGTGACTCACTGCGGACTTCCGTGGCCACAGTTTCCTCAGGACTGCGACGACTGCTGCGGTAGAAGTGGCTAGCGGCGGCGGTAAATTCGATCGGGAGGCTGCGTGTGTCGACAAATGGAATTTCAGCAGCTCCGAGGTCGCTCTTCGGCAATCGTAGGACCAGACTCCGTTAACTTATTAATCCGGCACTTTACGTATCTCCGTCTGACCATCCCCTCCCGCCTTTTGAATTCTCCTAAACTTTATCACTTTACTATTGGTGGATTTTACTATTAGAGAGCAAACTTCGCTTGATCCGCTTGAATAGTAGCCGATCGAACTCAAATCGTGCTGTGCTGATTTTTGCCACGAGCTCGTGACATTCAATAGTCCTGGACTTTGATAAAGCATCGTAATATTGCCTTACCGTCCCGTCAGTGCTTCCCATGACCATTACCGATTTACATTGATGACGTGAACGAGGCATTTATTTCACACTATGTCAGCATTTCATGTTTTGTTTATTTTTTGTTTGTTTGTTTTTTTTTTTTGTTTTTGTTTTTGTTTTTGTTTTTGTTTTTTTGTTTTTCTCATTAAAACTCGAATATAAATATTATTTGGCATTTTTATCCACAGCCTGATTGATACTTGAGTTGACAAACGCACGTCTACAGATATAATTTTGCTTTGTGCAGGAATTTTACAAAATAAAAAGCACAAACAGCACAAATCGCTTTAGCATTCTGCATTCCTCCAAAGATTCTCTTTTATGCGTCTTAAGCGGTGACATTTCATCTTTAAAATCTTTATCGTTGCGACGAATTTTCTTAAAAATTACATACGTTGAAAAGTATTTCGCCAGATAATATGAAAATATAATATGAAGGAGAACGTTTACATCTGCAAAATTCATATTGAAGATAACGCGCGCTACCTTATTTCAAATGAAAATAAATATTTTTAGTAAAATAAATGAAACAAAAAAGAATGTGTGTGTGTGTGTGTGTGTGTGTGTGTGTGTGTGTGTATAGGTAAGACGAAATGCCAATTCAGCTGCATGGATTGCCGGAGTAAATAAGAGATAATCTCAAACAAAGAGAGTCTAACATTTTAAAAGTATTAATCGCAATACACTCTCGACTGCGCCGTGAAAGTACATTGGCGAAACAACTCGTAACCTTAGATCGTTGCACATAACGATGATGTTGGGTTAGAGGGGCACGTTCGAATAAAGTATTAAACAAAAGAAAGCTCTTATTTTTTTCTCGTCGCAAACTTTAACATTTAATCAACTAAACGATGCGGCTTCCACATAATCGTCTCATTAGTAAAACAAAGAAATGCAAAAAGAAAAGAAAAGTGCAGCAGCGAACGTGCTGACCATTGCACCAAAGGTCAGTTTTCGAGCGAGCACGAATACACAATTCTCCGATGCCCTCCGATACAGCGGATGTATTAATGATGTGGGGTAGGGTGGGGTTGAGGGAGGGCGATGGCGATGGCGATGGCGAGGGGGGATGGGGGACGGGGGATGGGGGATGGGGGATGGGGGATGGGGGATGGGGGAGGAGGAAAGAGCGAGATCGTAAATGTCGTTCACGGCCACTGGGCGACGCATCTTTTTATCCAAGTGTTTGTTATCATTGGAGTGATAATCGCGCATTAAATATATCGAACAATTCCGCAGAATGTTAATTACTTCGTTTCATTTTCTTAATCCACGCTGTTCTAAAACGAGAAATTGACCCTCTTATCTAATCGTACTTTCGCTATCTTATAAAAATAGGACGTTCTTATCTGCTATGTATCCGTAGATATTACATACTTTTGGAATTTTTATGTCGTTGGGAGATTAGCGTAGCAAATGTTTATGGTTAAGCCGGCAACGCGTATCTACTGGATTATTATAAAAGGTCATTGATATTAAAATGAGAATGAGGAAAAACAAATTCTCTAGACTCGACTAGAAAAAGCTTTCATTGCAGAAATGCCGTATCTATTTCATTGTTAATTCCTTCTAATGCGATATTGTTAAAAAAAAAAAAAAAAAAATTAAAAAAAAAAAGAAAGATAATAGAAAAATACAAGATAAATAATTGACACGAATAAACATAACAATATGAATACAAAAATATTAAGTGTACATTGATTCTTTTACCCAAATTATGTAATTTTCCAATTAATTCAATAAGGCGCAGCCCTGTCCATTGAATGTAAACCACGCATGCTTTTCATTAAAGTGGCTTCTATTTATTTATCATGTTGTACTCGAACAATGGCTTATCCATTTACATTGCAATAATGAAAAAAGCTCGAAGCTCCATTAAGTCTCATTAAGTAAATTATAAGATGGCTGAACGCTATCTGCTAAATGTCAATCTTAAGCCGTGATTCGTTATAATCGTTCGATTAGCTTTTCATCGGGCCAAATGAACGATTAGTGTAAAAATGAAAAGAATCATAAAATAAGGGAAATCGTTGGTGGAAACATCGATTGCGCGATACGAAATAAAATTGAATTGATAATAATAGATAAATCCTCAATACACTAACTACTACTTGAATCGATTCGAGCAAGATAAATGGAAGTTCTCGGAGCATATGCCTATATAAGGTTAAAAATTGAACTTGGAAACTTCCGTTCTCGTAACTCCTGTTCCCTTTCCAACACATCTACAAATTCCTCTACGTACTTCTTCATTCGACAATCATCATATTATAATTTTGCAGAATATCGTCGCTACGACAAAATCTCGGCAGTAGGCACGACTGTATAATGAAAAGCATGCATAGTAAATCAAAAGTATTTATTATTCTAATGTAATCTTGAGATAATTTATAATTATTAATAAAACAAATAATACGAAAAAGATTTTAATGCATTACGACATGCAAAGAACAAAGTGATTTTACGGAGATAAGCAGCCAGTGTTGTTTGCCATACTTTAACAGCAATTTAGATAATTTTTATATATTATATATCTATTTAATTGAGCATACCAAACTTTGTTCAATAATGCGATTGTATTTAACTACATGAACAATATTATTTTAGTTTATGTTTATTGATAAAGTTTGCATATAGCCAAGGCCACATCGAGACGTACAACGCGATAAAGTACTTTCTTTATTCCAAAAATATGACCCATCGGTGTTAAGTTTCATCGACTGCTATAACAAGACAATAAGATTCAATTTTTAAACCTTTTGCTTAATGTTATTATAACGATAAATATAAGCATTTAGAGAAGTAATTTATAACGAAAATTAATGCCCATGTATAAATTGCACATATAAATATTTATAATGATAATGTTTAATGGGCAATTTATACATATTTAAATTTGCAGATATTTGAAATCACGTAAATATTTCAAGTTCGGGCATTTCACGCATTTAATGCAGCAATTTAATTATATTTAATTATACAATATATATATATATATATATATATTTATGATATTAAATGTATAAATAATTTACATAATTGAGAAGCTCCATTACATACATAGACGGCAAACAATAAATAAATAAATATAATGCCCCTTTGACATTTATCTAATTGAAAACATTAACTGTAGTTCCTATCCTACATGTTCCCGTACTCTCAAAGCTACATTACAAATTAAAAATTTAAATTTATAATTAAAAAAAAAAAAAAAAAAAAAAAAAAATGAATATATAATTTGAGGAATCACCCGAATAGACAATCCATATTTAAATTTTTATTCCTAATAATATCCATTTGAAGCTCCGATGGCACATGTATAGATGTGTTTGCATAATGTAATCGCTACAATAAATTAATGCTTAAAGTAGCTTTTGCATATATTGCTGTTAAACAGTTAAAAAGAACTTCCACTTTATCTATTGAAGTATAAAAATTACAACCACATTTTGATTTTGCGAGGGTAATAATATTACAATAATTGAAAATGAATTGAAATTCATCGTGTTATGATATTTTTATTTATTTGCTTAAAATATTTGGAAAATACAATTAGTTCAAATGAATAAACTTGTATAATTGCAATGGCAAATTTAATGTTAATCTATTAAAAATCAACGTGTCATTATTATCACTCGTTAACCAAGCAGTTGATGTAAATAAATTATTTTTTTCAATCATTATAAATGATTTATGAGTAATCAAAGAGCATGACACATTATTGAATTATATTGTATTTTGTGATAATAATTTATCTATTTCTTTTTCTTTTATCATAAAAAACGAAATATTAATACAATTATAAGGCTATTTAATTGCATTTATAAAAATAACTCGCGCTTACTGTATTAAATGTAATTTGTAAGACTGCAATATAAAGCCAGGGAATTTATATATTGTTTATATAATTTTATAGAATATAACTTAGGTGGTTTAAAATGCTTATTATATAAGAATTTTGTGAAAATATCGAAATTTCAACATTTATTGAAAAAGTTACCATATGGTTTTAAATATAACCATACTAATGTATATGCATAAAATATCATAAATATATGAAAAGAAAATATATTTACATAAAATATATATATATCAATGCAGCTTTTAAATTTAGACTATCGATTCGCATTTATTCGGTGCATACTTATTTTTTTTTTTTATTAACTACATCATCATCGCACGTACGCTTAAATATATTATTCAAAATTTAATGTTAATATTAAAATAATATTTAATATTTATAATAAATAGTGTTCTTTGTATGTTAGTAAATATTTTTATACGATGTATCATCTGGTTATGTGCTCGCGCGCTCCTCGATATAAACCCGATGGCATATATTCTGATATCTGTTCAATATGAACCATAAATAACGTCATTGTAATACAATATAAAACTAGGTTATTCTGTAATAAAAATAAAAATAAATGAATAAAATGGTTTTTTTTTTTTTTTTTTAATAAAAACGTCCGACTATTTAATATTAAATACAAATTTTGTAATTTGAATAATCAATGTGTGTAAATTGTGACATAATTAGACTCTAGTATGTTTAAATTTTCAAGTAAGAATTTCACGAATATTTATTACAATAGAATTACATTCATAGAGTATTTATGTTTCTTAGTAAAGTTTTAAGTTTTACAAAACTAAACTGTATAATACCAAAATAAATGATGATAACTACTTTAATCCATCACTCATACATTATTCACAATTTATGAAATT
The DNA here is from genome assembly GCF_000503995.2 of Ceratosolen solmsi marchali. Lineage (NCBI taxonomy): Eukaryota > Metazoa > Arthropoda > Insecta > Hymenoptera > Agaonidae > Ceratosolen > Ceratosolen solmsi. The sequence goes on from NW_011948429.1 coordinate 5,455,092, forward strand.
AACCTTCTTTAGGTGGTTATTAATAGTTATTTCTTTATATTTTCGAAAATAATGCTTCAGATAATTATAGTTTTTTAACTTTCTCCTACATTATCTAATTTTTTATAATACGTTACTTGAAACTAGATTTCAAAATCCAAAATAGCTATTTAAAGATAATTCAAAAGAGTTTTAAGTTTTACGTCATTGTAATGATATTATTTATTGACAATTTAAATACAATCTTTAGTTACTATAAATAATACTTTATTTTTAAGGTTAAAAATTTTGTTCATAAATAACATAACATCCTATCTTATTAAGAATATTAAAAGCGTTCTTTTGTTGAAGTGAATAGGAATATTATATAAATTACATTCTTCAATAATAGATTTTTCAAACAATTTTTAAAATTTAAATTATAAATATTGCATAATATGAAGACTGCTTACAAACAATGCTTTAAACATAAAATAATAATAATTGAAAGCGGCTAAAAAATTAAATTGAGAAGAATCATGATTAAAATCAATTAGATAATATATTCTGTCATTGCGTTAAAACCTATCAATGCAAATAAACAAGATCATACATAATATCGTTGCTGTTTATTATCAATATTAGGGAAGTAAGTATTGTTGTAGATATTAAATAAACTGTTTTTTTCTTAATTGATAATATTCGTTTACAGAAATGTGGATGCTAAATGTAAATTCGGCGATTAAATAATTTATGTTAGGAAAGACGTTAGGATGGATATTGGTTGACTACAAATCAATAAACTCGGTTAATTCATTTTTGGCTATTTTTAATATACAATAATTGTATTTGCATGAAAAAAAAATCAAATTATAAACAGTCCTTATACTTTAGAGAAAAACTGTACAAAAATGATTGAGAAACAAATGATAGGATATAATTTCAAATTTAAAACACTTGCTCTCTCACTCATATGCGGCTTACATGACAATGCGCACACCAAGCTCGTTTATATATATTCATATGTACATTGTGGGGCATTAAATTAGACTTAAAAATAATTGTGATAGTAGTAGTGGTAAGAATAGTAGTGGTAAGAGTAGTAGTGGTAGGAGTAGGAGTAGTAGTGGTAGGAGTAGTAGTGGTAGGAGTAGCAGCAGTTGTAGTAGCAGTAGCAGCAGTTGTAGTAGCAGTAGCAGCAGTTGTAGTAGTAGTAGTAGTAGTAGTAGTAGTAGTAGTAGTAGTAGTAGTAGTAGTAGTAGTAGTAGTAGTAGTAGTAGTAGTAGTAGTAGTAGTAGTAGTAGTAGTAGTAGTAGTAGCAGTAGCAGTAGCAGTGGTAGTAGTAGTAGTTGCTGTTGTCGTTTTATTATTATTATTATTATTACTATTATGATTATTATACTTATTATTATTGGTAGTAGTAGTAGTTGTTGTTGTTGTTGTAGTAGTAGTAATAGGAGTAATAGTAATGGTAGTATTAGTAGCAGTAGTTAGGCTATTGTTTAGTCGGGCGCAATAGTATCGATTGGTCTGGATGCAGCAGAAAGCAGCATCAAATAGAAAAATTAATGCTGAAAATATTACTAATAGCAATAATAATAATAAAAACAACGTTGATAATGATAAGAGAAATAATCATTACGAAAATGACAATTGTTATTAAAATTATTACTATTATGCGCATACAAATATAGAAATAATTAGCGAACTATATAAACAAACTATGAACAATATGCGTTTTATTTAATTATTATTTTTTTTTTTTACTAATAAAAAAACTAATTTATCATTCATTAAATGAGTCTCCATTTGAAACGCTTAAAATTTCCATATCTTTTATCTGTTTCGCAAATGGATGCACCCAAGTGCCAAGTACTTATTCGTAAACTGAATTCTCCTTTTAACAATTTTCGTTTAAAAATTCAATTTTTAAGCGAACGTTGTATTTTTTCTTCTAATTTTTAACGACCATTCGGTTCATATTCGATTACTGCAATTTTGCTGAATAGCATGTGCTTTTGAAAAACTTGACTCGAGATCGATAAAGGTACCTATCGCAAGTTTCATTCCCACTTCGTTGCTATGTATAAACAAACTATCATGAACACAAATTAAAACTTATTATCACAGACACGTATGTGAACTTCAATACATGTACATAAGTATTGAATCGCGGGCCTATGTCCATTGTACAATGTCTTGCATAACGCCATTTACGTGATAAATGTTCCTTTCGTATTCTGTTAATTTGTATTACTCGCACACATATACGCGAGTGCATGTTATGCACAACGAGGAAAGTTTGCCCACTTTCAAGGACACCGCATTTGTTCTAGTTTTGACCTTTAGTGGGACAAGTTCATGAAAATTTTTGGAATTTTCCATTTTCCTTTTATTGCTAATAAGTTAGATTTTAATAATACTCCTTTAACATTTTATTATATGGGTCAAAATCTTGAAAACGGTAATGTAACTTTCTGTTGACGTTTAGTTTTTAAAAGCACTGAAATCTTAAATCCTTTAATATCGCGATATTTAAACTCTTAGTTTAGTTTGATATATATATTGTTGTTGTTGTTGTTGTTGTTGTTGGTGTGTGTGTGTGTGTGTGTGTGTGTGTATGCGCGCACGCGCGCGCTCGTGTATGGGAGTGTGCACACGCTCGCATGCATATATGTATGTTCGTGCACGTAACTGAATCAATAAATATTTATTAAATTTATAATAACATCGGTAGTGCAAAAGTTTTCAGTTAATACAAATACAAATGTTGCCTGTGCACATAATTCATAGCAAAGAGCTTCATAAAAATATCGTGCCGCATACATAGATTTATGAATTAATATAATTATACATTTATTTATTGGATTATTAATGTATAAATTTGATTGTATTATGTTGTAAGATAAAAATGTAGAAAAATTACGATTATGTAACATCATTTATTTCAAGTGGATTTACTTTCATATTAACAATCCCTTCTGCATGATCGTGAAAGGTAATTTTTTTTTTTTTTTTTTTTTTTTTTGAAATATAAATATTTTTCTACGCCTGCTTACTGGTAATACAATAGGAAAAAATTATTAGCCATATTTTACGTTTCGTATTAATTTATTTATAAATTACGAAAAATACGTAATTACAATATTACTTACAATAGAAAAAGCATTGTTTAAAATGTCAATTTACATGAACAAAATTGCATAATTAATTACGGAGAAACATGTGGTGGCCCGTGAATGGTCGTACGAGAGTTTGGAGATGTCACTTTTTTGCTTCAAGAGGACTCGTAAAATTACTAAAAACTATTATGTTTTCACTTATGCATATATTGAGATATAAATATCGATGAATTGTAGGAGTGGAAAAGAAAATTACGCATATCTTGATAACTGCAGATAGCTCCTCTTGACGCAAATTAACCATCACCATCATTCGAGTATAACAGGTGTCTTTGATATTAGGAGTGAAATGAAAAGTCAATGTTATAGGTCAGCATAGAGAGTGAACGTACTTCCTTCTACAATTAGTCTACATGGAACACATTATCGTTATCATTATGATTATCATTATCATCAACATCAACATCGACAGATGCGCATTATAATCGCACGCACACGGACATACGCGCAATGTAACCTCGAATTATCGCATTTAGCGCACGCGCATGCGCTTGGAAATTGGCACTCCTAAATTTACAAAATATAATTAAATATCTTTTCAGCTGGCAATGAAATCTCGCTAAATCCGAGATAGAGAAATAATAGGAATAAATTAAGCGATCGACTAGATGGCTTAAAACATCAGTGTTAGTTTAATACCTACGAATTTTCGTTACATTGTTCTCTACGTCAATACATTAATAATAATCATTCAAATTTCTATGAATAAAACTTGGCGTAATAGCCCCGTGACTTTTTCACTAAATTGAAGCGAATCTGTACGACCCAATAGCTCACACATCCGTACATTATATCATATTACAACTATTATGAATGTCGGCATCGTTAAACTAAAGTGAAAATTAAAGAAAACGAAGAAGAAAGAAATGGAAAAACGGAAAAATTGTTATAAGAATTTGAACGCGCTAATAAGAAAGAAATGAATGAAAACGATTCACCGACTCGATGCCAAGTTGAGACCGAAGCTGCAGGTCGGACGAATGGCGCTCCTACTCGGCGAAGCTTCTAGCCTCTAAAAGAAAATGAGAACTTTCTCTTATGCGGCGGCGGCAGTCACGAGAAAAGGTGAAATCGAATAAAGAGTTGTCGTATACAAAGGCTCGTAGGCGAAAAGGTGGTCGCGTCGGCGCATATCAACCGGCATGGCCAACAAGGTCGTAAGAGGCGGAGCAACGTACCTCTTTTACACTCATCCTCGCAGCGTGCAAACGCACGAAAATTATTGTTAAGGATGAAGAATGCATTTCCCTTTTCCGCCCAGGTCTGGATTCACTTGCCGACACTATGACTCGATGATTCAAGTGTGTTTAGTGTGTTTGTTTGTGGGCACGCGCGCCTTATATGTCACTGGGAATTAGCAGGCTAACAAAGTCGACGAATTCCTTTAAAATCATTTTCTTCTTTTGTTTTTTTGTTTTAAACTAATCTTAACGATTTTTCTCCTCGTAAAGTTTCGTGCGCTTTTGCTTTTTCAGCCACGATCTCGATATTTTATTAATAATACTAAAGTACCGTGGTCAGCATTAGCGTTGAACATATGTTGGACAATGGACATATGGACATATTGTAATGATAGCGATATCGATGTTTACCTCATTACATTCTGAATTTATTTCCTCTGTGTGCCCGTCTATTTTCATTCATTCTAAACTACTTTATTTTATGTCTTACAACGTGTTTCTTTTATTGATGAACTTGAAGAATGAGCAACGAAGTAACAGATCTATACGCAGATTGAAAGGTAATTTTGAAAAACCAGTCTTCTAGCCTAATAGTGCTTAATATAATAAGAAAAACAACATATAACTTAACTTATTTCTCATACTTGACTAAAATACTTGAGAGAAAGCAAAAATTAATCAAATAGAATTAATTAAGAATAAAAAAGTTATTATTTCAGATCTACACGAAAGCCAAGTTTGAATATATCATATTCTTTTCATTTCTTTTTTTTATTTATTCTACCTCTTTCTCTCAGCCCCATTCTGTCCGTTAATGATAAAAGGCGTCTACGGATGCTATGACGTGAAATTAGCCAACATGATATCAATGTGCCTCATTATCACACGTGATACAAGTTTCACGAAACATGTATTTTAATACTGCTATAACCTCAATTTTTTTCTCTTCATTTTTTTCTTTTAACATGCTAAATAATTAATTGATAAGCAACTAATAATTAATATACTCTAGGGACAAATTTCAATTAACTTTACTTGAAATGATTAATTATGTCTTATTGCCATTAAGGAAATTTATTTTATTAATCAGAACATATTATTTATCGGTAGGTCAATACTTTTACAACGGACATTAGAAACTAAGATTCATTTGGTCTTACTCCCAATTCCAATAAATAACGAATTTAATGCCAAGTTTAGCAAACGATAGCACGTGAAATCTTTAAGATTGAAATTTTCTGATACATTACGATTGTATAAATAATAGAAAGTTAAGGCAAAAACATTGCAAACAATTAATATTCTTATTCAACGTGAATGCATTTAAAACGTCCGGTAAAAAAAACGTTCATTTTATTGGAAATTTCAAAAATATTTACCAAAATATCTGTCGGATGTTTATGTGCCAAACTGCCAGGAAATCAAATAGTTATCACTTATTAGTGGGACATAATTTATTTTTCTTTTTTCGAAATTTGTAATATTAATTACTTGTTATGAAGATAAAAAAATTTTCTAAGCGATTACAGCTTCATTTCATATTACTTTTTCTCACAAATAAATTAGTGGCCATATTTATTTAAATGAGAATTTATAGCTTTGATGGTGGATCATTGTAGGAAATCAGTCATAGAGGATAAATTTTAATTCACAATGCAATCGGCATTTACGTAACATTATGTAAGGTTAGTACGTTTATTTAAAAATTCCCTCTCTTCATATTCCAGAGAAACTATAAAGTTATTGAACTCGAGAGCGAAGCAATTTTCTTTTATTTTGTGATAGTTGTGGCCGGCACTCGACTTAAAGACTTATTTATATTATACCATGTAAAAATTGAATTTCGTATAAAGAAATCATAAATGCTACTGACGTGTTAATTTATGCTAAATAGTCGAAATGTACGTAGACTCTGAAAGGTGAACTACTTTGAAGATCTCTACTTTGAAGCAATAATGACCCTTTGTCCTCGAGGCAATTAAAATCACAAAGTAACGAAATTAAATTCGAGCCTATGCCTCGGAATGCACTAGTGGCTGAGAAAGAAAAAAAAAGTTTCGGTTACGCATAGATGGGTTTGGTGGAAAGGGGATGAGAATGAGAATTGTGAGGGAGAGGAGGTGGAGGGTGAGGGGGATGGAGAGGGGGCAAGCGGAATAATCGAGCTCACCGACCGCGTGAGAAAGGCACCACTGGGGACGACCTTGAACCGCGTTACGAGGCGTATGAAACCTCGTCGACCGACCCGTGCTATTTAGAGATGCTAGGCGCTGCGCGCGCATCGACTACAATAAAAGGAACAATCAGGCAAATATGTGATTGACTTATGAGAACTGAAGCCGATGCGGCCCATCCACCCGAAAATGTACCGAGCGAGTATCTAGTTCCTCCTCATTATTCGTTCGATTGGCCTTCATTCTAAACGTAGCCAAGTACATTTTGAGAATATCGTTTATTCTTAATACAAAAGCTTTGGATGTTTTTTTTTCTTTTTTTTTTCTTTTTTTTTTTCTTTTTTAAATGATCTCGTACAATTCCGCCCAATCGTCAAGTTTGTTATATATCAGCTGGGATATATTATGGGATGTATGGGTGATTAAAAATTTTTTTTATACTTTTTGAAAGTAACAGTTAATACATTACTTTCAAATATGAATTTTCTTCATATAATTATTTACTTGGCAATTGCTCTGTTGTCCTTTTTTCACACATGCACACACACGTACTCTCTCTCTCTCTCTCTCTCTCTCTCTCTCTCTCTCTCTCTCTCTATTAAGATACAGCAATAACCGTATGTCATTTATGAATGTTTTCACCTTATCGAGATTAGACCAGACGAATTATTAGAAATCTCAGACACGAGTCCTGCCTCGACCAATTCTTTATCAACCACTTACAAGACACACTTACAAGTTCTTCGTCAACCTACTTTTTTCTTGGCTGATTTATTGATCCCTGAATCGATCCACAATATAGCTTCTATAATTGGTAATTACCGTTAATCTTATTCAAACTCGAAATGATGAAATTAATGCTCATTAAATTATCACACTCCAAATATTAATCGGCTTATCGACTGTGCAACGTGCATAGATATATAAAAAATTATATCATTATGAAACTCGAAACTTTCGTAAAGAGAAATAATGCAAAGTAGTTTACAAATATTGTTCTTAACTAATGTAATCGAGTATATTTTATATCCCACATTCGATGCCACTTGTGATTTACCAAAATAAAAGCTTATCCAATATTATGATCAATAGAGCAAGTCATTACTAATCTTATAATAATAATAATAATAATAATAATAATAATAATAAGGTATAAATATAAATATAGTTATAATATAGCCATATAATTAAGAATGAATAAAGATAACTAATATGATCATCGCCATTCATCAGCAAACTTTCTACGCACTCCAGATTCGGCTAAACACTAGTTTTTAATTATTTTCATGACTATTATCGTTACGCGTCAATCTAAAGTCCGAGTCAGGCGAAACTTTGAAGAATATCTCGCTAATTGTATCTCGCATCGAAGACAGAATAAGAAATAATGAAAATACATACGTTCGAAGAGCGACGATTTCAACCAATTAGCATCAGCAAATATGTTGTTACATTTGTCAACGCCATTGATAGAGACAGCCTGGCTTCGAGATTTCACCTTACGACGCGAGAATCATCATACACCATCAAGCGTTGTCGCAAAATGGCCAATAATATTTTTGCATATTATGCCGTGCAAGAATTTATAAAACACGTAAGTCCTATTGTTGAATGGTACGAGATGCGCTCCTCTCGATTCCCCAAACAGTTGGATAGAGTTCGGAAACGAAATCGGATACTACGATGCTCAGCTGAAAACTAAACTTCATTATGGATCTCACGTGAAATAATCACGCCTTTCGTCAGGATAAACGCGAATGTCAAGCTCAACGATTCTCTACTCTTATCAAATTCACGTACTTAATGACAAGTATGGCAGCGTTTGCTGTTCGAAAGCTTCCTTGCTTGCTTGCTATGTGTACCTTCTTACCCTATAACCTACATACGCAAAATATTTCTACACCGGTGTTTTTTTTTTGTTTTTGTTTTTGTTTTTGTTTTTGTTTTTGTTTGTTTGTTTACCCTCCCGTGAAAATATGACCAAGTACTCGGCGAATAATTATTCACGGATAATCGGGCGATATATCATATATCTTTTTTATAACTATCGTACGACACGTTGATTAGTCGCAATGGAAACAATAATGCTTCGTTACCTACATGCCTAACATCTCCGCTTAATCCTTGTTGTTAATATTGACAAATAAAATAATTAATTAAATTTCTTTGATAATCTATAGTGCGTGCCTTAGACGCTACATCATTAACCTATGCGTTATATACACTTAATTTAGTGCAAAATTTCTAATAATCTGTACAAGAGATTTTTCACAAATTCGTCGCTTCGATTAATATATCTGTCGTTCGTTATATCAATGACTTTTATCTCAATTAAATTCAATTTTTAAACATCCCTATTCTTTCATCTAAATATATAATTTTATTAACAATTTGATAAAACTTCTCTTCGTCTAACCAATATTATAATCAATTTTAAACTCGATATGGAAAAAAGAAAGCTTCAAGGAGTAATTAAAAAGCTCTTATTCAGAAATGTCGCCAAAAGTTATAAAAACGAAAAAAAAAAAATTATAATTATCTATCCGATCGTGTGCTATCGTATACGAATTCTTTTAAGTTATTTATCATGTGCCAATAAATACACACATACGTCACATCTGACAGCATATTCAATTATTATCAAATAGAATTATCCGGTCAACTCCCGTATAAGTAAGAGTTTTGTAATTATAAATATACATACACGATACAAAATATCTACACAGCAGAAATGATTAAAATATCGTTACACTTTTCAAAATTGGCTTGTAACGTATGATAAATCTTATTTTTACTGTATAAATTATAATAGCTTCGAGTGGTCGGGACTGTGAAGTTTTGTATATTTAAAATCAGTCATTAAAGTGGGCAATATTAGAATTAGTAATTTAATGTTCGCCGCTTATCGAAGAAAAAAAAAAAAAAAAAAAAAAAAAAAAAAAAAAAATCTTCCAGACAGTAGTATTAATCTTGAATTTGACGGCATAAATGTCAAACAACAGCCATTGATTGCTAGATACATGGATGATAAATATATATTCAATTGTAAATGGCGAATCTGCAGATATTAGACGAGAACTATCTTTGCTCAGTTACATTCATAGTAAGGAAAATCTTTGTGTAAGTATTACCGTCGAGGATGCGCTTTTAAACGCGATCTAACCCATCCCACAATTACCCAATAAACTAATGCTGCAAACAAAATGTAAAACATAGTTACTCGAGGAAATTTTACGTAATGTCATCATATAAAGTATTTGTAATTTTGCACAGACAATTCAGACTAGCGTTCTCATCGTCAAAGCACATGCACCTATTAATATTAGGATAATGTTTACGCAATGTAAATTGATTATAAATCGCCCAAGTAGGAAAAATAGTACAACAATTAACGTACAAATGGAGCATTTCCAAAATTATAATATGAAGCTCGAAAGAGAATACGGCTATGTAGAACAGTAAATCAACCTCGTTGCAATATTATTTAATTATATAGCTATAGTACTCGTGAGACACTATAACGAAATTCTTATAGAAAAGCATAAATTACGATGTTGACAGGAATCTGATGCATATGATGACAAATGTCGATTATGAACATTTATAATTGCATTAGCGTAAAATTACGAATGTAAGACTACGAAAGACCATAGACACTAATAATGAAAACTCGTAGGAAAAATCTATTAAAATTATATCATAAGATATACTTGTCTCGATATTGTCCTAATTAATTTTAATTTAACTTTTTGAAACCAATGAAAAGTATCGTTGGAGATGGTGAGCAATTTTTTTAACAATTATTATTATGCATATATCTACTCATCTACTTAACTAATCATACTCTTTGAGAAAAGCATTATGCAATCTATAGTAAGTTTCTGTAATTCTAATAGGAGATTTTGTAATTATATAATCGCCATTAGTTATCTATCTACATATTTATACATTTCTAGACCCACGTGATGTATGTATGATGGATTTACCTTAAAATAATTCGTTAAAACAAAATAAAAAAGCCATTTGAATGATGCGACCGTATCTATAAGATACTTAACTGGATATTTATAAAATTTCAACACCTACAACATGGATGATGGATCCAGTATCAATTTCAAAAATAACTTTACCAAATCGTCGTTTTCAAATCCCACTTCGACTTTATAGACATCTAAGAGGAATGACAATGGAAACAACAACAAAATTTATTAATAAATTTATTTAAATTATAATGATAATCACAACTTTTTTCTTCTTTTTCTTTAACACAAATATGAAAAAGACAATATAAAAGTTTACAATATAATTTCTGTAATATAATTCCGAGGACGTTGTTTTTCCACATACGGCCAACTCGCATATTAAATCGTCTAATGTAAAATGATTAATGAAAATTTATAAAGTCATGTTAAATGTTTAAAGTCAATTGTCGAACTGATGAAATTCTTTCATACATGATATACATGATAATGCCGAGGAAGTGGTAAATCCACGCTAAGGTTAGTCAATTTAATCAATACACCAAGATTTTATATCGAGAAAATTCCACTTGAAATGTAATTCGAATATCTTTTTATTTTCAAATTAATTTCGAATCAATCGGGTGCACTCAAGATATAATAAAGATACAAATTATATAAAAAAAAAAAAAATTGACAATATTCTAATAATAATAGTATTATCCCTAATAATTAAAGGGTAAAAGCTCAGCAACGACTGGCTACACAAAAGACCACGCATGTAACGAGAAATGCTTTGGTACAGTATGCACATTATACGTATAGTTTTAAAGGTGTTAATGCATTATTGTGAGAGAAAACGAAACAACTAAAGCTTAGCGTACTAAAGAGACAGGCGTATATATATAATCATATTTCGTTACTCCAATTCCAATTAACCGATCAATTTTTGTACGCTAAGTTTAACAAGTACCCAGAGCACTCATCGTAAACTTTGACAGATACGTCATTGTCAGATTACCCTACAACATAAAATTGGAACTTGTACATACCTAAAATAGATTAACTCTTAACTAACTATTTTCTTAACAGGCAACGCGAAATGCTAGAGCTCGTGCTCGTGCTCGAACTTTATATAGTCTCGTAATCAAAAAACGCCGCACGCGTTCGCCGACAAATTATACAAACGCTGCGCTGCAAACGCTACGTAACATGTAAGAATCGAAATCAACCCTGCATCTTACCACGAAGCAATTGCTACGCTCAATTACGATATATCTATGATGTCTATGGTAGATGGATGTTGTCGGAGATCGAACGTAATGGGCCTTCCATTATTCTACTACTCATCCGAAAAATCGAAATTTCCGTTAAACGAGAACGTGAGAATAAAAGTTCCGACACGGCACAGCAGCACTCACACAAGTTAAACTAATACTTGTTATGTTTTTTCGTGGTAGACCTGTTTTGGAAAATTGACGTCGGCGATAACCATTTTGACGCGACAAAAAGTCCGTTAACTGCGCGAATAATGCCGAGGCCTGCAACGAAGTTCTTTTTTTGTTTTTGTTTTTGGACATCGAGACAACGACATTTTCGCCTTGCCTTTGTATAATAGCAATTATCCTTTATCTTTATATTTATTATTCACAAACTACGAGCAGTAGACAATTTCGTTACTCTATTTTCAAAGATAATGGTCGATTATCATATAAGGCGGCGTTTATCCTTAAGAAAGATTTGTCTGAAAATTCATCCAGCACCTCCGTCATATTTTATGAACAATTATTTTAAAAATCTCTGCAATAAATGAATTTCAATAACAAAATTATAAGCCGTACGCGCGCGCATGTCTATATATATATATATATATATATATATATATATATATACACACACACACACACACACACACCCACACACCCACCAATCCGAGGGCCAAGCTATGTTTGTTTGAAATTGCCTCGTTATACTTTTCAGAAAAATATTTCTACATGCTAAACGTGCGTTCGAGCGGGAATCGGAAATTATAAACAAGCGGATAAAAATTAAAATTAAAATTAAAATTAAAAATAAAATTATAATTAAAATAATAAACATTCCGCGCTACGAGAGCAGGTGTATTTTTGGCGCGCGCGCGCGCTCATTGTACGCATTATCTTTAATTAGTCGTACTATAAATTAATTACATTATTGCATATGAAAGAGATAGTCTGACAACGGGAGGTGATAATTCTCGTGCAGACGGACGCGCGATACAAAGATTAACCGCAGTGGGTATCACTTAATTATTCCTTGCACATATTACGTTACGGCGAGGAATGAGGTTTTGCGTCTCGACGTAACCTACAAAAATCACCAAAGTTTCCAACAGACAATAATTAAGGACAAAGTGTTGCTTATTATGTATTGTTTTAATGGTTGCACCTCCACTTTTAATTGCACTCGCGCACTGTCGGCTTTGATCGCGGCGAAAGGCGGCGTAAGGAAGGTGTGCACGTTGAGTTTCATAGAACCAAAGAGAAACCGAGCGTTGGGTGACAAAAGAAAGTGGAAACAGGTACGATACAACGGCGCGCTGCTGTCTTTGTCACGCTCCCAACTGATAAAGTATCTACTTGCCGAGCGCATCTCCGCTGTCGATTGTCGCGCTCCTGGCTGAGCATCCTCGTTCCTTGTAGCTCCTACCGCTCCTACCGCTCCTGCCGCTCCTGCAGCTCGTGTTCCATGCAAGGGCACCAACCTGGGCTGAAGCGTGGCGAGACGAAGTTAGACGAGACGAGTCGTGACGAGGGGAAGCGAGGGGCGGCGAGGGGTGGCAAGGGGAGGCGAGGCGAGGCGAGGCGAGGCGAGGCGAGGCGAGGCGTGATGGAACGGAACGAGCGGGACGAAACGAAATGGGACGAGAGAAAAGGAAGGAGAATGGAGCGGCGAGAGGGTGAGAAAGAATGAAAATCGGAGGGGAGATAAGAGACAGACAGACAGAGATAGATAGATAGATAGATAGATAGATAGATATATAGAGGTAGGGAGGGACGGAGGGAGTGAGAGAGTGAGAGTAAGCGAGCGAGTGAGGGCTGGGGCGTGGGAAGGGGGGTTGAAAGAGGGAGCGAGAGAGCGTCAGCAATAGAATCAATCAGCGCGCACCACCTTCAATACTTGACTTTGGCCTTGACTTCTTCGGCGAGGCCGCCCCACTTGAGCCTATAGACCCGCGAGCGCCACTGTATGAGGGGGTCCAGGACCGCCTGGACAAAGAGGTACGGCCTCGTCGTCTCGCAGAGTAGCCAGCCGATGACGAATTCGAGGAAGTTGAAGGGCAGGGGCCCGTTTTGCACGACGCAGAGAAGCGTCCAGTCAAAGGTGAACCACAGGAGGACGTGCGCGAGGTAAAAGACGAGCGTATCCCAATCGAGGAGTAGATTCGCCGCCCAGGAGGCGCACGCACCGAGGATGAGGCACTCGCTCAGGGGCTCCAGGACTATCGTCGTCGGTAGCATGGCTACGCGAAGTTTGGCCCAGCGCTTGAGCCGCGCCTGGAACGAATAAACCTCGCAGTGCCCGCTATTCTGCATTGCCGGCTGGGAGCAGACGGTTATCCTCCAGTTCCGGTCCATCAGAGACTTGGCGTAGAAGAAATCCTCGGCGAGGTAAGCGCCGAAGGTCTTGAGGCCACCGACCTCCTCGAGGAGAGCCTTCTTTATGAGGGCGGACATGCCCGTATGGCAATTAATTCTGAGGAGGTCGGCCACGAGATACATGCGGGACTGCACGGTGCCGAAGTAGATTTTCTCATAAGCGGCGGCGAAGCCCTCGCGGTCGCATGTGAAGGGCATCTGGTGGACAAGGCCGACCCGCTCGGTCATATAGTTCACCATGTCGAGTAGCGTGTCCTCGCGCATGCGGATGCCGCTGTCGCTAATGAGGATGAGCTCGTGCCGCGATGCTTCGTAAGCGGGCTGCATATTGTTTATCTTAGGGTTGACGCCGACGCCGCGACCGCCGATGAAGAGCTTCGCTTCGACGGCCGGATACTTTTCCACGAGCTTGTGGACAAGCACGAGCACCGGGTCTTGCTCGTCCTCGATGCAGAACAGGAGCTCGTACACGGGGTAATCGAGCTGGAAGAAAGTCTCGAGGTTGCTGTGGAGGTTTGGATCAACCCCCATGAGGGGTTTGATTATCGAGACACCGGGTAGGGGCGTTTCGTAAGTCGGCACCTGGCTCAGCTTGCGGTGTAGTTTCCAGCGGCCGGCGATCAACGCGAGCACATGGAATATCCACATAACTGACCAGATCACCATAAACGTCACCGCGAACCCATACAGGGTGTACACCATCAAGTTCATCTTATTCCAAGGGCTTGTTGGCCTTGAGCCGTCGCCGTCGCCGTCGCCGTCGCCGTCGCCGTCGCCGTCGACGTCGTTGTGGTAGTAGTGATCGTCGTGGTGGTGGTCGTTGTCGTCGTCGTGGTGGTCGTTTTCGCCGTCGGCGACGTCGTATTTGTTTTAATCTTCGTCGTTGACTTCTTGAGTGCGGGGATGTCAAGGGTGGCGCGCGTCAAACGACTTTCAGCCGACCAGAGGAAGGCAATCGACTCGTCGTCGTTGTCGTCGTTGTCCTTCTCCTCGTTACCTTTGCCGTTGTCTCTGTTTTCCCTAGGATTTTCTTTAAGGTTATTGTTATGTTCTCCGTTCTGTTGTTGTTGTTGTTGTTGTTGTAGCCGTTGTTGACAATGTTGACGTTGTTGATTCTGTTGACATTGGCGATGGCATTGACGTTGACACTGGCATTGGTATTTGTATTGTTCTTGGTGGCGAGGGCTGTGAAGGTGGTGCTGGCAATGATGGCAGTGGTTGAGGTTGAGGTTGAGTTTGAGGTTAAGGTTGTGGTGGTGGAGATGTTGGTGGTGGTAGTGGTGGTGGTGGTGGTGGTGGTGGTGGTGGTGGTTGTGGTGGTGGTCGTGGCGTTGGCAGTGATCAGTGATGGTGTTCTTCGTCGGCGTATTCGTCGTTATTGCCGTTGCTGCCGTTCCAACCGTTACTGCCTTTGTTGTTGTTGCTCTTGCTGTTGCTCTTGCTATTGCTGTTGAAGTTGATGTTGCTGTCGTCGTCGTTATCGTCGTTGTCGCCACCGCCGTTGTTGCCGTCGTCGTCGCCGCCGCCGCCGTTGTCTTCGTCTTCGTCTTCTTCTTCGTCTTCGTCGTCGTCGTCGTCGTCGTCGTCGTCGTCGTCAAACTCGTCCTCGTCGTTGTTGTTGGCGTCGTCGTGGTCGCGGTCACGGTCGCGATAGAGGTAGCGGTCCCGGTTGGGGTCGGGGTCGGGGTCGCGGTCGCGGTCGGGGTCGTGCTCGTGGTCGTGGTCACGGTCGCGGTCCCGGTTCTGGTCCTGATCGTCAACCCTGGAGCCGGCAAGCCGAGCATCCTTACCGTGGGTCCGAGGGCCGGCCGCAGCTCGATCATGCCCGCGACCTCCTCGTCGTCGCAGTGGCCGCCTTCCAGTCAGAATCATCGAAGGCCGGCACCCGGGCTCGCGACGCGCGGCCACTGCTCACGGAGCCGACGCACCATCTCCGCTCGTTCGAGGGCGGCCCTGGTCGCAACGACGACGACGACGACGACGGCGCACAGGCAAACGGTAAGGACGCGCGCGCACCCACGCACACCCGCCCGCCGCAGACGCGCACACTCGAGTGGTGGTGGGACTCGGCGGCTCGACCGCGCGCCCGGAAGCGACGGGCCGCTCGACGATTGCGACGTCGCTTCGTCCTGTCCCTTCGGCACGCGGCTCGCGGCTCGCTTCTCGTCCCAACTGCTGCTGCTGCTGCTGCTCCTCCTCCTCCTCCCGTTGGACTCGGGGGCGTCGACGCGCGCCTCCTGCTGCGAGGACGAGAGCGGAGGCGCGAGTGCGAGTGGCCCCGCGAGGATGAGAGAGACGCGATCACCGGCTGCGGCCCACCGAAGCGGCGGACGGTCGATTCGGCACTTATACTTCCGTTACGAGCCGCATTCCATGGAAGCGCGCAAGAACGAGGGACGTGGGACTCGACAGCGGCGGAGTACCGTTGGCGCTGTGACTCGGCGGTAGCCCTCGACTGCGCAGGCCACGTCCATTTCGAGCCGCCGATGACGTCACTATGTCGGCCTCGCGGTATTGGCCGAGCCTACGAGCGTCGCGGCGCGGCGGGGCGGTGGAGTGGGAGGTGTTGGCGAGCGGTCGTTTGGTCGGTCCACCGCGTATGGCGAACGGGGGGAGAGGGAGTCGTTGCTCTTGAACTCGAATTGTGGGATTTAAATGTTATCTTTTTGATTGGAAACGCGCGCGTGTGAGTGTTGTAGCGTTTCCATTAGCTATACGAATATTTTGAGCTTGGAATATTGGATGATTATGAGTTTTTTTTTACTTGTTTTGACTTGTAATGCTAATTGAATGTAAAAAAAAAAAAAAAATAACCTCTTTAAATTTTGGAAATATCCGTTATAAAGTCGCATTCGCGCGTGAAAATAAATTTGAATGCAATGGTCTGTGGATATAATATAAATGGAGCTTGATTATATAATATAAATATTTATATTATTAGCCATTTATGTAAGGCGGTCTCGTCGTGCGATCCTCTTATAATAAAGTCAAAATTGCGGAAAAATTTGTGTAAAGAATGGGAAGATAACAGTCGCATTCCCGCGTTATTTTCACTTGCTTGAACGTGTTAATCGTGAAAAATGTATTTTACTTAGTCCTTTTTTAATTGCCGGGGAAATGCGCGTTACTCTCACTGAAAGAGTAGATTTTTCCAAATTTTTAAAAATCTTATCGCTACATTAAGATCAACATTAAGCTACTTAGTGGCCATAACGATAAAGTCACTTTCTTGACAATTGTTGTAGAGATATGCGTTGGATATTTTAAAATTGAAATAAATGCGCCTTGTCGGAAAATTTTGCTTCTTCGTTAAAATATGGACACCGGCCAAAATTCTTCTCTTACCTGATCCAACCATACGACTCTTCAGATTTTCGTGCATTCGACGAAGTGTTTGTCATGCTCTCCCGTACGTGTCTCGTACGTTAAATTTCTAATCTCGCAATACGTTATGACACTATTATCGTACTAATGCCTGCATATTCTTAATTCAGCTAAATACATCATTTAAAAAAATTTAAAAAAAAAAGAAAAAGAAAACGAAACGCATTAAAGCTATTCACTATAATTACCCTATACAAACATTAATCGCTCTTTGCACAAAATGATCGCTACTTGTTTCCTTCACAAATTTCCTTCCGCGCATTATTTATGTAAGTGAAGTGCACCCTGCGAGCCACAATTTTTCCCAAATTAATTAAAAGACCCGTACGTAATTTTCAACAAAATAGCGACTCTTGGTTTTTCGCGCGTTACAACTATCGACCCCCGCCCCCCACCCCGTCCGACCACTTTCTATTCCATTTCAATAGCAAACTTGCTGCTGCTGCCTCCATTGGCTCGTGGCATTCGCTATGGCCTGACGTCATCGTGATACTTTTTGTATACGTTTGACCGTCCATATCTTATGTAGTAAGGCAAACAGGCCTTTGTTGTTATTACAATCAGCCGTTAATATTGAAAATTTTAATGACGATGCTTCTCAAAATATAAATGTTCCTTTAAGGAAGAATGCTTCGTCGATGCTCTGAAATTGAATGTAGTAAGGTGCAGCAGCGTAATGAAAAAGAATATGTTATGCTTATTGTCTGTGTCTCTGTGTGTATGGGTGTGTTTGCGAGACTATGCGCGCGCGGAACTTACGAGTTCTATTAAAACAAACGACAAATATAAGTTGTTAATAAAAATATTAACTTGTTTTAATACTTGATTTATTGCGTTACTTGTGCTCAATTGATAAAATTAGATTGAAAGTAAATTTCCAATTATATTTTTATAAGCAATGAATTTTTATTTGTCAACACGCTCCAGATGGATTTTCAATAGTTTGGTTAAATATTTAATACTTCGTATTTTTTCGTTTTATAATATAATAAAATAAGTCCACCCGTTCGATATAAATACAAATGCGAATTAACTAATTCGTACAATTTATTGCAATAAATAATATCAAAGGGCTTGTAAGGGATTTTATTTTATTTGCATAAAAATCACGTTATAAAATTCAATATCGATAATCTCAAATCTTATTAAACAAACACGGTCAGAGAGGTCTAAATTAAAATATAACAACACTGGTGAAACAAATTTTTCCATAAAATTTAAATTCCACTTTCGCACGACCAGTTGTTGCACGAATATTTTTAATTATAACATTCGTACAAACAACAGTCGTGACCCCGCGTCAAGGCTTACATCTCAATATTAAAAACGCGATAATAAAAGTCTTTGTCTCGTAGTAATACAAAATTCGTTATGTTGGGTTATAAAATAATTGAAGTTTTTATAGCATATGCGCCGTCCGTTACATTTCTTTCAACAAATTGCCGTTTATTCAACTTGAATTACATATACTTAAACATTTACAATTGTCACAGAAGAAAATGATATCAGACTTTTGGGTGATGGCAAGCGACATTAAAAACCGCATTCTCGGCTTTATCGAGGTGAATTGTGGAAAAACGAAGGGTAAGAAATTCATTCAAAGTACTTTCATGCGATGTTGCCCTCTTATAAATAACATCCAATTACACTTTTCAACGCTCATTTGTTTCTATCTCTCTCTCTCTCTCTCTCTCTCTCTCTCTCTCTCTCTCTCTCTCCCTCTCTCGTGATATTAATGAGGTAGACTATATATACAAACGAGAATCTCCTTTGTGCTTTTATTTTTATATACACATTATGTACTACTCATATGAATTAAATTAAATGGAAAATTTATAATTTAATAAGCATGATGCTATGTTCTAAATTTCTTAAATAGTGGATGTTTGTTCGCCGTTGACGATGCAGCGGATTTTTTATACTCGTAATAAACCGCATCGTCAGCTCCGGATAGAGACGCCATGTTGCCTGCTTTGCGAATCATCTGAAAATATACATTGTGCTGATTAATTAGAACGTAAAACGTCGTACTATAGATAAAAACTATAATAATATTTGTACTAATTGGTATGAAGTTTTTTTTTCAATAGAGGCATTCGTTGCTTTTAATCGATATTATTAATGGATGACCCGTAAGTCTTCCAATTGTTCATGACAATTAATATTCAATCTTTTATTGAGTTATATCGCGTTAAAAATCTCAGCATAACAGAAAGCATTTACGTTTACAGATATGGAAGATTTAATCTTGAAATTTAAGTGATTCGTAGTGCGAAAATGTGACGAATACCCAACCGTCGTTCCCAACCACCCCCAACTGTCCGTTATTTATCATTATTATAACGGCGTCGAGGGGGTGCTGAGGGGTACGAATACCTCCTATATTACGTAGATACTTTTTACTTACCGGACGAGGTCCTTCTCCTGGAATTTTCTCCTCGTCCGCGTCCGTATCGTTCGCCGACAATACTTGCTGCAGCAGCTGTCCTTGTTCGTCTCGTGTTTTGTACATCATATCAGGCTCCTGTAAGATTTAATTTCTCTCTTATTTCTTCGCATTTTTGAAAATGTTTCGAGGTAGTTCGAGGATTACAGTCGAGGTCGAAATTAGAGGAATAAAAGGTATAATGTGGATTAGTCGAGATTTTGAGCGTGGTCAAATGATTCAAACAATTCATCATGGTGAGACGTTTCGTCTGACAAATTATTGAAATTATTTAGTGGTGCTATTTAATATTGACTTTACTTATTTAATAATATATTAATAATATATTTAATAATATAATAATATAATATTCTTAATTATTCATTAAATCGATGGCGAATAAGGCATTGACATAAATTTCACATGACACGATTACATTGGATTCCACTACCCTTGTTTTCTTAAGAATATTTCTTTTACAATTGTTCTCTTGCGTAATTATCTAAATTATAAATTATAAAATACTCACAATTTTAAGATTGAAATGTGCAAGTAATTCTAAAAAAATACCTCATTGTATTCGTATAATAAAATTTAACAAAAATTTAAATCGATGAATCAAAGCGCTTAATAGTGAAATCAATTGTCCAAGTAAGAAGACATAATGTGCATCCGGTTGGCTTATTAATTTAATAAATATTGGTACAGTAATTAGTTACTGACGCAGCATAACGATACTCACATCGCTCATTCCAGCAAGTTTTGTAATTACTTTGTACGCATATCCTTGGTTTACGAGGAAACGCTGTCTCCTTCTAGAATAATTCATTTCCATTGTGTCTTGAGACACTAATGTATAAAAAAATGCATTGTACTCTTCGGCAATCGCCCCTATAAATGAAACATTAATGTTGGTTACTCATGTAAGATATAATAAAGTACTTTAACTCCGTAAGAGGGTGTATAACCTTTCTTAGCTCGAAGAATTCGACCTAATCTCTGTGCCTCTTGTCTTCGTGATCCACCGTGCGAGGAGATCTGAATCAATACATTAGCCTCTGGCAAATCAAAAGACGTATCTGCCACTTTACTTACAAAAATTGTATTAACTTTCATGTTGTATTTGAAATTTTGTAGAATTTGTATTCTTTCGCTCTAGAAGGATTATACGTTCGATTTTAAATATTACAAGAAAAACACGTTATTATATTTTATTTACCTGACTAGTAGGTCCATAAATATAGGGTTTATTCATCTTAATGGCGTAATGCTTCAATGCAAACACATTATCAGAAAAGACGATAGTTTTGTCGCCACGTCGTTCATGATAACGAATCAAGTATTGGCAAGCGCGAAATTTATTCGGATTCATAACATATAAGAGCTAAAAGAAAAAAAAAATTTTAATCTATATTGCACTACACGCATGACAATCAAGTAATCTTAATGAAAAACACATTACCAATTTCCTAGTCATTTTGCAACCTAAGTACTCTCTATAAAATTCCGGTGTCATCGGACACCAAACCTCGGCACACTGGACTCTTGCAATAAATCCCCTTTTCTGTAATTCTAACCAGTTTGCTTCATAAAGTTTCGGACCAATCAGAAAATTAAGATCAGCAATCTTATCATCCTCTCGTAAAAGTGTAGCCGTTAATCCCAGTTTACAATGAGACTGAACTAGCGTTAGAACTCTTCGGAACATCTTTGCAGGAATAGTGTGGACTTCTGTACGGATAAGAAAAAATATTATCTATAAGTAAGGCTAAACTCAATTTATCCGGTTTTCTTCTGTTTGCCAATATTTTTATTTAGAAAAAAATATTGTATTTATAAAGCCACTGTGTTAGAATACATTTGTAATATATTTTCAACAAAGCTTCAAAACTTCTCCGAGTATGATAAAAACAATGAAGAAAAAAATATTAACTTACTCAATAACACTAACTAGCTTTCTTAATTTGTTTACAAAAGCACGATTAGAGCACCATCGCTCTTATACATGCGTAAATAACGTTAATATCAACGACAATTCATAAGAGAAAGTTTTTACCATCTAAAACCATAATTCCCCACTCTTGATCTTGCAGCCATCTCATAGTCTGCTCAGCCTCCCAGGATCTTTTTTGGGTATGCGTGATCATTGAATATGTCGTGACTAAGATTCCGCAACCCATGGGCTTATCTTTGGCTTCGCTAGTAAATCGACATATCATAGAATCGTCGGCAGTCGACCACATTTTAAATTGTTGCTTCCATTGTTCAACCGAAACTCCAGAATTACATAGGACCAAGGCCCGCTTCCTTACTGTACAACATGCCGTCACGCCTACTAAACTTTTACCAGCACCTATACAACAATCATCAAGCTTATTTTATTTCTCACATTAATAAAGCATCTGTGGCTTTAAGCAATTAACATACCACAAGGTAATACAATGACACCAGATCTCGCCCGACCATTACCAAACATCTTACGTAAGCTCTTTTCTTGATAAGGCCTTAAAACCGTCGATGGTTTTAAATCGATACTATAAATAAAAATATATTCTGATTTAAGGACTCAGTTTCATTTAATACAATAAATCGTACTAACTTTATATCTGGATTAACAGAATCGTTTCGAAAATCATACTCCGCTAGCAATGGATGCTCCAATTCAATACATCTTTTCTGAATTACTTCAATTTTTTCTTGATTTACTTCGAAACTAACAGTCTTTAATTGTTGCTCCTCCTCGTCTTCATCCTCTTTGTCAATTTTATCATAAAACGTAGTTATGTCTTCAGGAATTGCAATCTCTTCGATATTCGTTTGATTTGGGGTCGCGCTATCATTAGATACTGTTGGCGCACCTCCTGAAGCCGGTTGATTTACAATTGGAAGGGATTTGGCTCCAAACTAGAAAATTTTAGTCAGGAATGTACAATTTACGTTTCAACGTTGCCCATAAGTGGATGATGGAACAAAAATTGACAACTAAAGTATTAAAAATTTCAATTAAACTATATTATAAATTATATAATAAATATGAAATATATGAAGTGCTTTTAAAAATAATCATCAATTGGCAGTACAATTAGATCATAAATTATTTTTAAAATTTCTATTTGTTTATTGTAACATTTATACTTAATATCTAAATCCGAATTATTTATTAATCTAGATATTAAAATATTTTTTATAAAAAATAACATGTACAACAAACGCAAATATATATATATATATATTTATATATATATATATATATATATATATATATATATATATACACGTATATCATTATTCAATAACAATATTTATAGTTATAACTTTAGTTTAAAACATTTATATACCTGTGGTGCTTTATTCTTATTTAAAACACTAGTGATGAGGCCATCCTTATCTTTGGTTTCATCTTCAATGTTCTTCCTTAATCTACAGTTCTGTATAACAGGATCTTTTAATAATTTCTGAAGCACTTCTGGAAAAGGTGACTCAATAAAGTACTTATTGTGTTTCAAAACAAGTTTCACCTATTCAAAGCAATATTTTTAAGCAAACGTCATTTACACTCGCATTCATTATATTTTAGCAACTACTGTAACTTACTTTTCCATACGATAATGTGCAAAGCTTTATAAATTCTATAATACCATCGGGAATGCTTGTTTTACTCAGTCTTTTTAAATATTCAATTATGTCGTGTGTTTGTAATCCTACACTTACAGCAGCGTATAAAGAATAAGCTGTTAATTTATACTGAAAATATATTAAACGTTAAACAATTATTTGTTTAAATTTATTCTTTGTAATTAATATAAATAGTAAAAAGTATGTTTCAAAATATTATATAGTACACAAAATCAAAATAATATTTTTACTATGTATATTTTCTGTATCATTGATAATAATTAATTTACTTCGTGCAAATGTTCTGGCCTGCACACCGGCTCTGATATCGCAATCAGAAAATCATGCGCATGTTTATAAACTGGTGAAAAAGATTCTAAAAAAATATGTCCATTAGGAGCCTAGAAAAATAATCATTGCATTATAAAAAAAAACAAACATTATATAACGTAACTATTATAATTAACGGATCTTAAATAATAGTTAATATACACACAACCCACAAAGGCCTTGAAATATTGTCCGTTTTAAGAATCATTTGTGAACGATAATCCTTTGCTCCAAATTCATCTTCAAGTGCACCTTCATCTTGCTTTTCAACATCGTTTTTTGCTGCATCTGGTATGCCCTCGGCATCATTTTCATTATAATCTTCATCGTTAACATAATCTGGATCATGGTCCTCTTTCCGTTTTTTCCATTTACCACGATCTGCCCGAGCAAATATTAAAACGAAATATATTTCTAGTTTATTAAATAAATATAATACATGGAAAATATTTATCCTACATTTAATATTCTCATAAAGGCTAGAAATATAAATGTATAGGCTACGTACCAGTATCCTTTTTAAAACGCTTTGGTGGTCCCATATTATATTTTCTATTTTAGAAATAGTTGAAAAACATTCGCAGGTGCAATTTATGAGATATGTTAAGACAAAAAAATATTTTAATTAATTGTTCGTTAGAAATAACCGCAAATTACTTGAGCTGCTGAGTGTGGACACTACTGCATCAACATCTATCAACTTAATCCTATGAGGTTAGGTTGGCATCACCATCTTTTTTCGATTATAACTATTTCGTACCAACGACAATCAGTTCTTTCAGTGTTTAGATTCTACGACTATAAATAGATCTTATTTAGCACAGAAAACTTTAAAGAATTGCATGACAAAATTTTTGAAATATTTTAAAGAATAATTTAAAGATTCAAAAAATTTAAATATTCATTCTAAAATACAATGGAAAATTTGAATATTCAAATTTCTTTCTATTATTATATTATTAATATTATTAATATTTGTTAATATCATAGTCGCCGCTATCGTTATTAGGATAAATTAATCCTTTTATAGGACAAAGTCATTAGTTTAATCGCAAATAACATATTAAGCTGATATATGTATTAATATTAATTAATAACAATATTCTTTACAAAAATTATAGAAAAAACTTTTAAGAAACATATTATTGTATACTTAAGTGAAAATTACTAAGAATTTAAATCCAAATTCAATGTCGTGTTAATGCAATCAGAATGAGTACATCGAATCATTTATTTCACGAAAATGTCATTTTAATATTTATATTGTATAAACCATTGATATTGGGCCAAACATTAATAAATCGAATGAATCCGTGAATGCAATAATTTCAGTATGAGATAAATACTCATAAAAACTATTATATTCTCTAAATTATTTCACAATTCTCAATAAAATATAACCGAGAACGTCCGAAAACATAGTAAAAGATGTCTAACAAATGAATATATATTATAAGAACAACAACAATAATAATCCCAAAAATGTATCATTTTTTGCTCGGTTTTATCATTTGTTTCTTGGAGAATTAGGTATTACATTGAAATAGAATCAAATATATCATAAGATGGCTTAAATCACAAAATACTTTAATTTTTCAAGAGTATAACACATGTATATAATATATATTTATATATACATATATAATAACACATGAGTATAATACATGTCGTAATAAAAATTATAATAATACTCAAGTACAAGAGTTCGATTCATATTAATAATTAATATCAATTCAGATGCTCCCCATTGATATTAAGAATAAAAGGCAAAGGACAAATAATTGTAGCAAGGCGTACGCGAGAATATTTTATTCTAAATTTTATTTGTCTGAAAAGTAATTACTAATCTGCGAGTAGTATACAAAATAATTCGTGTTAGATCAATAAGAATGATGAGAGAGAGAGAGAGAGAGAGAGAGAGAGAGAGAGAGAGAGAGAAAAAAGAGAAAGAAAAAAGAAAAAAAAAAAGAACATTACCAGTATATTAAATATTTAATAATGTATATCGTAGTAGGTAATGTGTCTAATACAATAATGTCGACATAAATTTTATAATATAAATAAATTATGTTAACATGTAAAGAAATTAAACAAGCGTCTGGTGCGTAAAGTAATGTAAGTATTTATCAAATGTAATGTATCCGACGGTTTCAAATAAAAATTACTCATACTGACCAGTTTTTACTTAGTATACAAAATGAAAAAAAAAAAAAAAATTTCATATAATAAACCATCGTCGTTATTACACGCCAGCACCTTTACGTGATTAAAACATCGGTGTCTATTTACGTCAAACAGAGACAAAATGAAAAGGTTAAAAATCTTATTCGGTGGAAGACACTTGGGAAGTTTACCATTAGATTGCCATTAACCTTATAATTGACTCACCATATAGTCAATAACTAAGTAAAAACTTGTCGTAATAAGAGTATGATTCTTTGTAACTTGTTGGGTGGATTCATGTATTGCAAATGTAGATAAATATTAAAATTGGCTATTCAAGTGTGTCAAGCCTTTGCAAAAACCTCATATCTTATTGTAGCAACATCATTTAAATTTAACTTGCACATTGGCAATTCGTAAACTTCTACTCCTTCTTTTCTAAGACTTCACATATATATATATATATATACATATAAGGATTATTCAATTATTTTCCGGTTAGCCTTTATCACACATTCACAATAAACACTTTCAGTCATCTAAATGCCTGTTTCTTTGATTTTTTGTTTATATTTTCAAATATTTTCTACGATAGATATCATTGTTTAACACTGTTTGTATTTATTCTGGTAATGAGTGACGATTCATTTTTGCTTTCAATTTCCATTGCCGTATAATAAGCAAAATGATTATTTTGCTTATTATGACATGCTATTACGGTCTTTACGCAATTATTTTTTATTTACAGATTATATGATATTTGCTCATCTTAAATTCATCTATAATATAAATCTCATCTACACCACTTTGAGGAACAAATGTCATACGCTTATATTTTCTCTCTTTATTATAACACTTTCACATCGCAAACACCTAGTGTCAATTATATTATATAATTTAATAATTATAACGTCAAACGATGTTTTCATTATAATTCATAATACCGATGGAAACGCAAGTTAAACTTTATAAAAATACTATTAACGGTCATATGTTTTCAGTTAACACTCCAGTAGAATTCTCGGCCAAGTATACAATCCGTTTCGATTTTTATTAATAATAATCAGCCCATTATACGTAATACTTGTCATTTATTATATGAATAATTACAATAATAGTGCAATTTATTGTAATTGTAATTACAATGGGAATATATAAGCGATTACGCGACTTCTGTCTCTTAAATACTGCATACCTGTTCGTTTAATTTAATGCAAATAAAACTTTCTCACAATCGAGATACAAAATCGACCTCCGATAAAATGAAGAAAACCCTTTTCCAATTCGTACGCCATTTGAATTTTACTATATTTTATTTTTAAAAAAGTCATAGTAAATTCCTTGACGTAGCTACAGTCCTATTTTGTATCGAATACTAAATTGTTCAATACCGATAATCCACAACATATAATGCTAATTTAGTAGAAATGCATCGGCGAGGGCGGCACAAGATTTATAATGATATAATTCATCTCGCCCCTCTTTTTTTTTTTTTTTTTTTGTCTTTTTATCTTTTTACAAAATTGGTTTTGATGCTGTCAAGTCATTTAGCGAACGTCGAAGTACTTCTAATCGTTTAATCTCCAATATATTGCAAGCGCCATGGTTCTATATTAAATATGAATTCTTAAACTGTAAATATATAATATAATTTTATCGCAGTAATAATAATTGCTATTTCCTTTTCCTTTTCATTAAATTTATTATATTACAGTATAACTACAGAGCTTCGTTTTCAATCTTCGTTTACAATTACTCGCTCAATTCCATTTTTTCTCTTGCAATTCCACTTTCAATGCCTTTCCCTTTTTATTTACAGGCGTATTTAGAATGCTTTCCAAGTATCTTGATTAATGCCAACCCAGCGAATTTTGATAAAATCGCGATTGTATAAGATTGTTTTTTTTTTTGTTTGTTTGTTCGATTGATTGAAATTTAAATACATATTAAATATCGCTTAGTTTGTGACAAAAACTTTGTGACAAAATCTATGCGCTCTCTTTGCTCAATTAATTTATCATTACATCTGGTTTATATTATTATATAGAAGAATCGAAGCGCTTCGTGTAAAAATTCATAAATATAATTTCTTCTCTACGTTAAATGTAATGTCCCGACAGACACCTGATTTCGGAATATAAATCAATTACAATATAATGGAGTTTGAAATGTTAAAAAAAGAAATATATATATATATATATATATATATTTAAAAGGTGTCAGTCACCATATACCTTACAGTAATTGTCTTACATTTTTTAAAAACAAAATTATCATTTTATTACGAATGAAAGAAACAAATTAGTAATAATCATAGCTAAACAAAATTATAATTTTATTGTTAAGACGCTTTTATACAGATGTACATTTTTCGTTATAAAAGCTATAAAGTGTATATTTCATACGTGACCACAAGCTAATTGAGTGCAATGGAATGATAAGCATAGCAAGTAGTCAGGTACTCATTAACTCATTACTCTTATAATTTATTCAAGAAGAGAGACAAATAAGTCGTATTAGAATATCTCAGAAGCAATGTTGCAAATATATAACAGGAGAGTACCTACTTTCATTAAGTAAACCTATAATTCGAAATGATTTATTTATTTTATGAAAGCATAAAATATTCCTCGAAAATTAAAAAACCATTCTCTCCATCCTTTACAAATTGATATCTACGTTAAATATACTTAAAAAAGAATTAAATGCCTCAAAAACTTCGATATACTTGGAATTTTCTGAAGTTCATTTTAAATTATGTTATTTACAAAATTGAAAAATCCATTGTTAAACTTATCGAAACTGGGTACTTCTGAGAATCTAATTTTTTCAAATTTTTATTTTTTCCTTAAAAATTGTGCTAGATTTGCTTAAATAATGGAGATATTGAAAATAAGGTCAATATAAAATAACGAGTGTTTATTTTTTTCCAATTATTTGTAAAAGTATTTTCCTTTCAATATATCAAATAAGTTTCTTTCTAAATGGCTTTGTTTATGCGATCGAACATAAATTATTGCGATAGAAAGTCGAGGAATTTAATAGATAGTTTCATTTAGTTGCAGTACGTTGACGAGTAAGGAAAATTTTTGTTGAGTTATATTGACAAATCAATATAGCTATAAATTATTATGATTTTTTTTACAAAATAATCACTTTGCTTATTATACGGCAATGGAAATTGAAAGCAAAAATAAATCGTCACTCATTACCAGAATAAATACAAACAGTGTTAAACAATGATATCTATCGTAGAAAATATTTGAAAATATAAACAAAAAATCAAAGAAACAGGCATTTAGATGACTGAAAGTGTTTATTGTGAATGTGTGATAAAGGCTAACCGGAAAATAATTGAATAATCCTTATATGTGTGTATATATATATATATATATGTGTGAAGTCTTAGATAAGAAAGACAAAATCCTATCGTAACCCCTCCTCCTCCTCCATCCCCTCCTCCAGTATTTTAATCGATAGTTGCGCGACGCATTCTAATTCAATGGCAGGCAGAACATCTGCTTGAGCAGTCCCTTCTTGGGGCTGTCCTCCTCAACGACGTCGTCGTAATCGTTCTCATCGAAGGCGTCCCCGAAGAGCGAGCCGTTCTCGATATTTATGTTATTGTTGTGGTGGTGGTTGTTGTTGTTGGCGTTGTTGCTCGAGTTCATAGAGTCGTAGCTGGGATCGGTGATGCTGAGGGACCTCGAGTAGCTCGGGCTCTCGTAACGAAAAGCGATTGGCGGGGGCGGCGGGGGCATGCCGTAGTCGTTGTAGTTGTCGTCGCTGTGCACGTAGCGCATGAGGAACAGGGGCGGCGGTGGCGGCGGTGGCGGCGGCGCCCGCAGCTGCGGCCAGGGCTGGAGCTCGCAAGGGATGAGAAGTGGCGGGTCGTGGGCGCGGGGTTCGACGCTGAAGTGAAGCATCGCCAGCCTGTCCTGGAGCTCGTACATGTAGCACTGGTGTACTTGTCGGTGGTGCTCCGCGTGCTGCTGCAGCAATAGCTGGTGCTCGGAGTCGACCTCCGGGTAGACCGGGTACTGCTGATAGTGGTGGTACTGGTGGTGCTGCTGCTGGATTACGACCGCGAGATGTTCCTCCTCGCTGCAGGACGCTCGGCTGGGCGTCTCTTGTCACACGCAGTCCTCGAGTGACATGAGTAGCGGATTCACGTACTCGAAGCCTTCGAATTCAGTTTGGTCGATCCTGTCGATCACTCGCCTAGAACACGGTAACGCTTTCATTGATCCGTTTAAGTCGTTGAAGGGTCGAGAATTAAATCCTTTACAGCTACGTGGGTGTTGCAAGGTTCGGGTACACGTGCGAAAGAGAGAGAGAGAGAGAGAGAGAGAGAGAGAGAGAGAGAGAGAGAGTGGGGCGTGGCGATGCGGAGGGACGGGAGGGGGGTTTACCATAAAATAAGGCCCAAATGCTACCAAATGCTAGTGGCTGTCGTAACATTGCTTCTTCGTGAGGTGTTAGTAGCCGCTATTGGCTTAATTGGCGTTAAGAGAAAGTATCGACAATTTTGACTCGGGCGCATCCAGCCACTGCTACTTGCTTATTGACTATTTGAATAAAGAAGTGCAGGCGCGTTTATTTGCTGAGCAAGCTCAAATGTTATCTCGTAATTGGGCTATCTTGTTGGCGCTTCTTTCAAAGTTCAAATTGTCGAAAAGGAACTGTTTGATGACTTTTCGGGGAAAATGTTAATTTGAAGAGCAGATTCCAAACAACGAGTCAAAAGTAACGAAGAAATTTAATGAGAAAAAACCGGAATTTTATATTTATTTAGTATCTTGTGATTATGTAAAGATGTAATAATTAATTAAAAGTTGATGACAGCTATCATGGAATGGCATTAGTTCACCGAAATGTTTAATTAATAAGCGATTTATGTAAAAAGACAGCAGCTTGGTACTTCATTGTGAGCAGCATGCACCATCACGTGCCTCGAAGACAGTAAATATAAGACATTACAATGATGGAGATGTTAATAAAAAACGAAGAAAAAACACGTTAAAATGTCCGACACGTTGGTAAAATGTTTCACAAAGAATGACGCGTATGAAAAAGGGGTAAAGTGGCTACTCTATTATTCAGAATCGAAAGCCCTTGATATAATAACTCCAATTTCTTCCGTATAAGCAAGCAGATGATTCATCAAAGTTAACTCGTAGATCGTAAAGGCCTTTCAACAAGAGATAGCGCAAGGTAGGTAATTCGGGTACTATTTTAATGAGACCGACAGGCAAATAAGCGTAGCGAGAAAAGAAAGAGCGAGAGCGCATGCAAATTTAGGCGTAGAAGAGCGATAAAACGGGTTTAGATAGTTAGATAGATAGTGAGTTAGTGTATATGAGAGAGAGAGAGAGAGAGAGAGAGAGTGAGAGAGAGAGAGAGTGAGAGTGAGAGAGTGAGAGAGGTAGCTAGAGTAGCTTACGGATCATCGGGTGTGAGATGTACTGGCTCGTCTGTAAATTCGGGTGGGAAGTTTGCCAAATCGCGATCGGAATCCAAGCGCGGCTTGTAAGGCGGCGTGACCTGTTTCTTCTCCAACTGTAACACACACACACACACACACACACATCGCAAGGAATGTAAAGGGACAGAATTAATAGTTCGATCGAGTCGATGGAAAATTTAAATAAACTCGCACCGTAATATTAAGTGGTGCGAATTACTGTAAAATTAGGTACTACTTGAGACACAATTTGGCATTGCAATTTATCTTTCGAATAGTGAAGATTCGCCAGGCTTTACATGGCCGTATAAATTGCTTTTCTACATTGAGTTGGATATTAAATTAAATTTCATATAATTTGAGTGATTTGAATGATTAGCAGCCCATCGTCATTAAATTATGCATTTGAAAGATATTACGAATAAAAATAATCCGATTTCATAAATATGTATATATAATATATATATATTGCTAATGGTATGAAATACTGTTTTCTTAAAATCACTTAAAATTCGTGTCTGGTTTCTTTGTTTTTTTTTTTTTTTTTTTTTTGGTTTCTCTTTTAAGAATAAATTGAATTTGCAATATGTCATAAAGACTTTAAGCTTTTATTTGTATCGAATATATAGGAATTGGGTTGGTTGTCATAAGTTTCGCAAGAAATTTACAATATCAATTTATAGTATTTCTGAGGCATTTTATATATATATATATATATATATATATATATTCATGCGTAAAATTAATAATTAAATAAAATTAAATGCAAGCCCTAATCAAATAAAAATGATTAAATTGAAAATAATAATTGAATGAAAATTCGATTAAAGTTGTGACAGAGAATTGTTAAAGCGTATTAAAAAAATTCGTGACAGTTGAAATTTAACTTTTTACAGCTCCGCTTGCACTTGCAAAAGCAAAAAAGACCAATCTCAAATAGCAACGCCAGACACACAAAAGTTATCATTTTAAAAAGCACATTACTTTCAATTTATGAAAATGAATGGAATTTAAATTAATAAAATTACTAACGCGGTTAACGTAAAAGAACTGGGGAAAACGAGTTAAAAGTTTTTTTCTTTTTCGCTGCCAAGTGCCTGTGAGCTGTGCGTACCTTGCCGTTGGCTTTGACAATAATAAATAATGAATATTAATCTCGATTGTTCGTCTCGAAAAAGATAAAGGATCCGAAGAGTCGAGTTGAAATACAACGCGAACAAATAAATTTTAATTTAAATGCAGCCTCTTTATAATCCTGGCAAACTGCAAGCGGCACATTAATATTAATCCACTGCCTTTGGATTAAAATTAAAGTGAGAAAAACACTCGCGCGCGCACAGATGACACCCTTGCCAATCATTTACTTATGCGCATAAATCTCAATTGTGCTAAATCGCCAAATGCCGTGTATCTTAAAAAGCACAAAACTGCTTCCGCCATACGGCAATCAATAACCCAGTAAATAAAGGAAACATCAGATTATAGGAAATGATCGAAAGCTGCCTCACCATCTCCCAGTCAATGGCCTTGAAAAAGGCGTGGGTCATGATCTCTACGAAGGCGATGGGGCTCTTGTCGCAGCCCAGCCTCTCGGCCGGATTCTTACAGAGGAATCCCTTAAGGACGGAAGCGGCCTTGACGGAGAGGGAGCGCGGTATACGGATGGTCTTTTGCAGGATGACCTGGAAAAGGTAGTCCTCGGTATTCTGATCGGGATTTTCCGAGGCGCCGGCGATGTCGAAGGGGCTGCGCCCGGCGAGCATCTCATAGAGGAGGACACCGAGGGCCCACCAGTCGACGGAAAAGCCATAGTCCTCGCCTCGTAGGATCTCCGGGGCGATGTAGTTGGGCGTACCGCAGAAGGTCGCCGTGGTGTCGCCCTCGCGCACACCCTCCTTACACATCCCATAATCCGTGAGCTTTACGTGACCCTCGTGGTCCAGGAGGACGTTGTCCAGTTTCAAGTCGCGGTAGATGATTCCTATCCACGGATAATGTTTGTTTCATTATTTCGTTGATCTCAGCTGCGCGATATCGCCAACGCCATCGGTATATGCGCCAACTCGGGCCCTTCGTTCTATTCTTAACTTACATTGCTTTTTTTTTTGTTTTTGTTTTTGTTTGTTTGTTGGTTCGTTCGTTTGTTTTTTAATCAAATACTGCCGCTCACTACGGCCACTCGACCTCCTCACCTTACGTTACTCTATCCCCATCGCTTTTCCCCCAATTGCAAAAGCAGACCGTAAAGA
This sequence comes from Ceratosolen solmsi marchali, assembly GCF_000503995.2. NCBI lineage: Eukaryota > Metazoa > Arthropoda > Insecta > Hymenoptera > Agaonidae > Ceratosolen > Ceratosolen solmsi. Next base: position 5,488,814 of record NW_011948429.1, read on the forward strand.
ATATTTAACCGTCTGTATTGAAATAATTCGAACGAGCCGGCGCTCTTTCGGGATTAACGATGCGCTCAACCCGTACGTGCAACGCGAAAAGTATATGCCAGGAAATTAGCTAAGCGATGTAATATTTGAATGCGTTGAATCGAACGAATAACGTACTTAATAATGCGATAATGCACCTCATTAAATATATTAAATATATATTGAGCTTATTCATTATTTAATTTTTTTTTATCCCTATTATAACATTACAGCTTGCTGTTGTTAAGCAAACTGAGAACGTTACAAATTTATACTGAAAAAGCTTCTTACCATTTTATTTTTTTTTTCCACCAGTTTACCCCGATCATTAGCTTACGCAATTTTCACTGTATTCGATTTATTATTGTTGCTATGATCACCATCACCACCATCACTACTATCGTTATTTTTTTTTATTATTTGTCCTCTTTTTAATATCGACGAATGTAACGAAGTAATTTAATTGATTTGAACTATCAATCGGATGTCTAATTCATGAGCTAAATTTAGTTTTTAAAACGAAACTTTTCTCGCACCTTATAACAGCGAATATTGTTCACATACGCAGGCATGGAGTATAAATAATAGTTCCTCCATTCTATTCGATAATTACCGATAAAGCCATTATTTATCTTGCACATTAATATTATTGACTTTAAACTGGCTTTACACGTATTTCAGTAACATTGAAAAATATTTCTAATTTCAGATATTGCTTTTAAATTATGTAGGAATACAGCGATCGATAAAGGCGCGGCACGATAATTCGTAAACTGGCATTTATAGAAGATCCCTTTTGCTTTCCATTATTCATTAATAATTTTCATTACGATTTAACGAACCGAACGAACGCGTACACTTGAATGGCATATGTGTAATAATATAAAGCATATAATTCACTATCCGATAAGTATTTTTCTTCCGTTTGAGCAAATGGGAAAAACAGCGTTGATTGCCCACAACAATATAAAAGCTTCACTACTTTATAAGCTCAACTCGTTTTAAAATTCACGTCCAGCGCACAAACTTCAGCTTGCTAAATTTTCAAACGAGCGCATTAACTCCTGGACTTCTGAATTTCACGCACGACATGAAAACTATCCTCGACCCCCACCCTGACTACAAAAAAACATTCCAATCACCCTCTGCGCACTGCAGCCATCACCTTTACTACCTTGGAGAAAATCGAGGGTGCGGCCACTCACCCTTGGTATGCAGAAAGTTGAGCGCAAGGCTGATTTCCGCGGCGTAAAAGCGCGCGTGTTCCTCCGGGAGGCGCCGCTGACGCTGCATGTGGAACATGAGGTCGCCACCTCGGACGAACTCGATGACGAAGAAGAGCCGCGAGGGAGTCTGGAAGCAGTAATGGAGACCGACGAGGAAGGGGTGGTTCGAGGCCGTCTCGAACACGTGCTTCTCCGTCTGCACCCAGTCGATGTCCTCATCGTCGGTCACAAGCGCCTTCTTTATCACCTTCATCGCATAGATGCGCTTCGTCTGCTTGAGCTCGACCATGAGGACCTTGGCGTAGGAGCCACGCCCAATTACGCGTATGAGCTCAAAGTCCGAGAGGCTGTACTGGCGGTCGCTCGCTCCCTCCGCACCGGCGACCTCATCCAGGGCGAGCTCCTCGCCCTCGACGTCACTCACCGCGCCTGTCCGTGCAAACATTACGGTTCAGTATCAGTAGTACTCACATTGTCTTATCTTGAGACTCGGCAAGCCAGACGATGACGATTGACGAGGACGACGACGGGGGCATCCCGAGCGGATGCTTCATTCGTGTTTACTGCTTTCTAGTATTGGGGAGTAGTCGGAAAGTAATTAGTCGATCTAAAATAATCTAAAGTAATTCTCGATCGCTTTGAGACGCTGTCACTACTAAGTATTAAATTATTTTTGCTTGATCATTTTGATATTTGGAGTTTAGCTGAATTATCGTAAAATTAGCAAAGTTATTGCGTTGGAAAAATTTGTAGCAATTGCTTGGATAATAAGGCCGAACAACCGAACCGTCGGTTAATCGGATAATTGTTAAGAGACGTCGATAAGTCATTTGACACATTTGATAGAAAATGTAAACGCCGGTATCGGCGCCAATTTCAAAACATCATCTTTTTATACGTTCGTTCCATCAATTGAACCACGAAGCAATTTTTAAAATGTAAATGTGCCGAAAGCTCTCGTTCGTCAGCCTATTTCATCAAATTCTTTTTCCGTCTGTTTCGACTAATGCTAAGTCAATCGATATGGCAATTTTTTTTCCTACCCCAAATTATCATAAATTATTACATTCTCAAATTGCGCTTATTTGAAGAAATCAATACAAATATAAATACCTGTTCCAGCCAACAGTGCTCTAAATACAATTTTAAAAGAAGTTCAGCAAAAAAAAATATTCATATACGTCGATATTATTAATTGATAGTAGACGACATTTTTTTAAATTATAGTAACGTAGGAAATAAGCAATCAATATATTATTCGATATACAGCTGGACAGATATAGACAATATTTTAAAGACTTTACGTATCTGATATTTTTGTATAAAGAAATTTGTAAAATATTGAACGCGTATAGATACGAGTTGTTGTTTCTTGAAGTATATTTAAAGAAATTTAAATGTATTGTTTGCGAAAAAATTTCTTACACATGATTATAGTGAATAAAATTTCATCAGAATAATATTTGAAACTAGTCTTTTGAAGCTTTACTAATCGCGTGTCCGCGTGATAATAATTCAAATAATTTCCGATCGATGTTTTTTTTATTTGTTTCGCAAAACTTTATTAAATTTATAATATACATATGTGTGCGCGTACGCGTGTTTGTTAGCAATCGATGTATAAAAATGCTTAAACAGCGCAATGATGGAAAACCGACTTTGAAGAATCTAATAGCCACTATTCAAGAGACGAATGTCGACAAATGTCGCTACTCTCTTCGCGTAGCACAAAGGTTAAAAGTGCATGGAGTAGATTTTATTCGTTAAATAAAAGAAAAGAAAAGAAAAGAAAAGAAAAGAAAAGAAAAAAACAAAAACAAAAACAGTGTTTAATGCATGGTTTTACACGAGTACGCAGCCGATCGCACTAGTTGACAAAGGTCAATAGTATTGCCGAGATTTCATAATAATGTTCGACGGGGCCGATCGGCCTTACTAGACAGAGGGATGCCCCTCCCTCCCCGTCTCCTGCCCGTTCATTATCCAGGGTCATTAGAGTCGATCGCCCTTATCGTCACAATCAGCGGAGGATCGAGCGCGTATCGATAATCGCTAATCGGCGCCTCCTCGGTTTGCGACTCACGATTGCGGTAGACATGCTCCTCGGCGGCGTTGCTCTCGGCGCCGTCGTCGTCGTGGTGCCCGGGTGGGCTCGACTGGGGCGAGTCCGGCTGCGTCTGTTCGCCGTTTCGCTCGGTACCCTGCTGCTCGCCCAGGGATAGCTGCTGCTGCTGCTTCTGGCGCAGGCAAGGCTTGCTCACCTTGTGGCACTTCTTGTGCACGAGGAGTTTGCACTGGATGCACTTGAAACCTTGGCGGCCGAGACCCCAGATCCTGTCCTTGCAGTACTCGCAGAAGGCTCGCTGGAAGTTACGGATGCGATATGAGCTTGGCCCTCGACCTGTTGGCGAATTCTCCAGGGCGGGGGATGCACCACGATTTTTCGCGAGTGATACGTGCTACATTGCGTTGCGTTGCGTTGCGACGCTCCCCCACCCCGGACACCGACACCCCCAACTACCCAACTACCCAACTACCCAACTACCCAACTACACGACTATCCGACTACCCGACTATCCGACTACCCAACCACTCAACCACCCAACCACCCGACTAATCAACCACCCGACTAATCAACCACCCAACCACCCAACCACCGGAGCTTAATTAATCGCGTTGAGCGCTTGCGCCCAAAGGGCCGATGATGTCGCGCGCCTCACCAGCGCAAATTTACAATATGTTAAGATTGTTGAGTTGTTAATATTGTTCCCCTTGCAAAATGACAATCGCGACTATATAGAAGAGCATAATTTTCCTACGTATAATGGTTGCTCTAAAATTCCACTTGGCCCCTCTGCCCCCTCCGCGACAGACATCATTCAAAGCAAGTTTCGGGCATATCGATCCATTTAAGTAACAACGCAAATGTGTTTTCCTTAAATACAATAGTTTATAATTAAAAAATGTAGCGTATCACTCGCGACTCGTAACTTTAACGTTAATTTGACCTAATAAATACATTGGTTTATCGTATTAATAATCTATTCGTCATAATACGTGAATATGAAAGATGAATTACAACAATACGATACGTCGTAAAATAAACAAAACAAAAACAAAAAACAAAACAAAAACAAAAAAAGTAAAATATTTTCGCTCATTTTTTAATAAAAAAAAAAAAAAAAAAAAAAAAAAAAAAAAAAAAAAAAAAAAAAAAAAAAAACTACAACTAATTATTACGGGTATTACAATATCCGCTTATTAATTAGAAAATCATCAAAATACAATTTACATTGTTTTACATTTAAAATTTGTGCATTTGACAATCGCGGTTAATGCGTATTAGAAGCACACGATTTTCCATACATATAAAACAGCACATTAACATAACTATATCCACATACGTTATATTATTCCATCTTTATAATAATTAATGAGCATTGACGAAGGATTTATTACAAGCTTTGTGAAATTTATTAAAAACATTGTGTTAAAAAAAAAAAAGAACAAAAAAAAAAATACTCTAATACTCTTGACAAATATTATATTTTTACGCATATAAAATCAGCGTGTGAGACATTTATAAGTGTAATAGACAAAAAAAATATAAAAGTATGGTATTCTTACCCTGTTGAATCGTTTAGCCTGGAATATGTGTCCGTTCACCCGATAAAGTTTTCTCCATCTGCGTGCACCACGTCTATAGATACTCCCTTTTGATAAGAAAATATATTTAGTGCTACGAACTTGGTTGGATACATGATTTAAAATTCAATTAGATTGAAAGAATTTGCTCTCCCAGATAAATAAATTATTAGAAAATTCGTAGGATATTGGTTATTAGAAAAATGGTCAATGGCTTCCAAACGGCACGAATTACGTAAAACGAAGTCTTACACATGTTAATACTTTATTTATCTATTTACTGAATGTCTTAACGATAGAAATAATTCTTTTTCGCACGCTACACCGATAATCTCATTTTAACATTTCAATAATCAATATGCGTAAAAAACAGTTTTATCGATAAGAATTTTAATTGAACTGCTGAGATTATTGGCAATTTTTTAACAAAAATGTTTTTTATCTTTGTATAAAATTCTAAATTTATTATAATAAATGGGAGAAAAATGTATTTAAAAGCGTAGACACGTTGTGATATGCTATTTACAGATGCGTAATTGTGCCGAGAATTAATATAGGATTAAACGATCGTTTTAGTTATTTAAAAAATGAATCGAGGCGGTATAATAATTTTTATTCTCCCGTTCGCTCTCTCTCTCTCTCTCTCTCTCTCTCTCTCTCTCTCAAATCTTAGCTTTATTTGCAGGAGCAAGTACAATTGAAGAAGCGATTATGTATATGTAGAGAAATACTAAGGTAACTTGATTAAGCATCGACATTTGTTCAGATATTGACATAGAAATTAATGTTATCGCCTTAACCATTAAGCATCGCGCGATATGATATTAACGCGGTCTGTCAACGACAAATCTCGCTCATTTCGCATATTCTCTTGAAATCTTGGAATGATGGAGAGACAGAGACGAGGAAAACATCGTCTGGGTCGGCAATATCTTCAATCTGTCGCATACTTGATTTTTAAAATACACTCTTCCGTTGCCTTTCGCTTTTCGTTTTAGCTCTTTCAACGAGCCCTATTCAACGTTCACTAAAAAGAGCGAAAAGATTATTTATATACTCTCCACCTTTCCATCGTCACTAGGGCGGCTAAATGAGAAACGAATACTCGCAATTGGAGACTCACGGAAAATGTCGTACTTCCTAATAATCCTCGTATCTGGTTAATCATTGCTAAATATTCGGGGACTTTTTTTTCCGGGCTACGTTAGTCAACATAATTCTCATTTATGATCAGTAACATTCTTTTTTTCTTTTTCACTATCGCATATGGTAAAGTAGGAACGAATGAAGGAATAAAAATACAAATAAAAAAAAAAAAAAAACATGCGTAAAACTAAGTTGGATGACAAAAGGAGAGAGGGGGAAGGTCACGTACGTACTAGGAAAGTTATCAAAACATTAACGTAAACCAGAGACAAGATGTAGCGGACGAAAATAATTCCGTAAAATATTCTCATAAAAGACTCTTTCGAAATTTCATTGGCCAAGGCCCTCAATACCTCGTAGGTTATCACTTTATTTCACGAATAAAATCCAACTCTATTCAGAGTAAGAACATTAGCCTGAAAAACAATAGCCAACTAATCCATACAAGATAACACGCAACGTCGAACGCATAACACATAGCACGAGATGGACTTTTACATTTATCTTTATTTATTTAATTATTTATTTATTTATTTTTAACACAACAACTCCGTCGGACTATACGTATTAAATAGTTCGCGTTGGGCAGCTCGTTGTGACCCAATCAATTGTGGCCAACAAATTTCATTCGACAGTTAACGTGGATTCGACAACGGACTCTCGGCTCCACGGACAGCTTCGCACTCATAAAGTAACGCGCCAGCGGCGACTCGATCCAAGGGCAAACGCGATCCTAATGTCACTATCCTGTGATGGGCTCCGCACCATCCTCGCGCTTCCCCCTCCCAACACCTTCTTTCGTCGACGAGCTATCGGCTATCTACATAGCCCTTTGGCAAAATCGCCCATCGGCCGAGCTTTACGACCCGAGCACCCGTTTTTCACATGGTAATCGTCGTACAGGGCGGCTTATCGGCACTCCGAGCGGCCCCGTGGAAGACGAAGCTACTCCTCTCCAAGGTGCCGCACGTGAGGAATCGCAGGAGGATCGCAACCGCCTCGGACTGCTCCATGTCCCGGATGGCATCGGAACGCGATCTAGTTATCGTCGCTCGTGCCTCGCGTCGACTGAGATCAAGTCTGGAAAATTCCCCCTAGCTTTCCCAGCCCGTACGACCGCGACGTATTTGTAAATAATAATCGCGAGTATTGTTGTCGGGAACGGAGGGATGCCTCGCCTCTACGGCGATTCCAAGAACGATTCCGAGGAACTGGTAGGTTCGGTTGGGCCACGCGCCTCGATCTCTCTCCAATCTCACGCTTGCTTTCTCCTGTATACACGTCATCGACGATTCAAACGATTCGACGATTGCGTCTCGCGCCTAGTCCTGCACCACCGACAACTGCCGATTCGGATTCGTACGACTTTTCGGAAGCGTAGCAATGCTTTCTTATTCCAACTCGTACGAATAAATTCCTCCGGCCATCAATAGGCTTTATACGTTCTCTACACAGATTATATAGATTGCCTTTCGATTAATTAATTAATTAATTAATTTCAATTTTTTTAATCTATGCAAATACATCGGTGTATGAACACGTGTGCGTAAGGCAACGAATGGATATTATATTTTAAAAATCATCACATTGAACAAATAACGAGCTATCTAATTGTATAGTATAAATCAATATAAAATAAATCTAATACAATAAGTTGAAAAGTGGTTGTGATAAAATTTGCTTTATCCCTTAAATTTGACATAAAAAAAGTAAAAGAAGCAGAAGATGAAGAAGAAGCAGAAGCAGAAGAAGATGAAGAAGAAGAAGAAGAAGAAGAAGAAGAAGAAGAAGAAGAAGAGGAGGAGGAGGAGGAGGAGGAGGAGGAGGAAGAGGAGGAAAAAGAGGAAGAGGCAGAAGAGGAAGAGGCAAAAGAAAAAGACGAAGAAGAAGATGATGATGATGATAAACAAATGGTCTATGAAATGAAAATTACAACTACTACATCATGATTATCGCTCAAATACTTTCAAACTTATTGCTCATGTTAATCATGGGCATACATATAAGTAAAACATTTGATACTCAATTCCATAATACTTTTGCATACATTTCTTTAATGAAAGTAATAAAATCATTTAAAGATTTATAATGAAATATATTTAGCGCTTTGATAAATAAATGAACATTAATATTTAATGGCTTTTTAAAATAGAAATTTGTAAAATGCTGGAAATGTTAAAATGTTTGTAAGTTATGGGATGACAAGCCAAAATTATATGGCGATAAGTAAATTTTCTTATTCGATTAAATTAAAATCACGACTGATTAAGGAAATAATGAACTTTGATGAAAAATTAATTTTATTAACGATTGACGGTACCTTTTCCTACGACTATTTACCATACGAGCCTCATTGAAAAAATAAACTTTTTACGATTCAAGGTATTTAAGAAAAATGTAAAATCTACATTTAAAACTACTGCCATTATCATCGTCGTCATCGTTATCATTATCATTATCATTATCATTATCGTTATCATTATCGTTATCATTATCGTTATCATTATCGTTATCATTATCGTTATCATTATCGTTATCATTATCGTTATCATTATCGTTATCATTATCGTTATTATTATTATTATTGTTATTATCATTGTTGATGTTGTTGTTGTTGTTGTTGTTGTTATAACTATTATTGTTGCCATTATTATTATTTTATTCCAAAAATAGTTCCACAATGAGCAAAACAACGAGTAAATTACAACAATTTTAACTTTCTTAATTGTATAATAGTATTGATAGTTGGAATTTAATGTAAAGCTGAAAAGTTTCTTTCATTCAATAATGTACAATAAGTATTATTTCAGTTTCTAAAATAAAATCTCTTAGAAACTTAGATATTTCGCAATGAACAATAATACAAGGTACTGGGCTACGAGAAAACGTGATTTAATAAATAATCTTTTAAAAATTTTAGCCATTAATATAAAGTTTTTGATCTAGCAACAATTTTCGAAAAGAATTTCGCATACTTGTCCTTTTCAAAAAAACAAAACAAATCCAAATAGCGATCAACTAAAATGCAATTTCGGTAAATGAAATATTTCTTACCTATTCCAAAAGCTTTTTTAACGGCTTCCATACCGTCACCTATATTCTTTATTTTCTTTGTTTTTATATAAAAATCAACTACGCTACCCAATGTTGTTTTTCCGTTCTATATTTCATTAAAAGCTGCCTTTATAAAATTACAAAAACAAAGTTATAATGATTGTACGTAACATATGGGAAGTTATTCGTTTATAAAAAGTTGTTAAAATCTAGGTAAGCAGAGACGAAATTGTATTTTATAAAAAATATTCCAAGTATTAACTGTGAGGGCTATATTACTTATTCATAAATAATTATGAGCAATCGGCTTTAAAGATTCAGTACTATTCAACTACAATGTTTCAATTTTTTTCATCTTTTTTACTTCCTCTTTCTTTTTTTTTTTATCCGAAGGATCGAAAGAATTTTTTAAGAAAAGGTCTACAATAAATATATTCGTCGTTGTACGAAATACCGTGAATATAAAACGATATTTAAGAGATGGAGAAACGACAGTTTACAGTTATGGAAAAAAGTTATTTTCCGTTTTAAATATTATCTTTGTGAGAATTTATGCGAAGATGTTAAGAAAAACAAACAAATAAAGAATAAAAAAAAAACAAATATATATATATATATATATATATATGTATGTATATATATGTATATATGTATATGTGTGTGTGTGTGTGTGCGCGCGTGCATTACTAAAGTCGATTATGTCATTAATTTTACTTTGACATAGTCATTATTGTATTCAAATATTGTTTTACATATTAGCAGAGTAATAATAATTATTTATTTTGTGCTTGTAAATTCAGTTGGATATAACATAATATAGTCTGCACTACGTTTTAATGAAATTCTAATTAAATACAAATTAATAATTTGGGAATACATATTTTGAAAAGAATTATCAATATGAAATGATTAATTACTCATTTATTTATAATATATTCGATTATAAATACTCTAAATTATTGGTTCAATATTTATTATCATTATCAATATTACTTAAAAAAAAATGAATCAATGATCTTTGAAATTTAAATATTTTCAATTAAGTTCAAGGTTCATTTGTGTTTGCATCGTAGCATACGGGAAACTTCCTGTTACTTCAATGTTTTTCATACGTTTCACTTTTACAAATAATATAATAAATAATATATAACAGATTAAGAACTTTAGAAAGCATTTTTTTTTTTATAATGATTGGTTATTTATGCTTAAAATAAGGTTGAACGTGACGTAATAGAAAGTACATTGCTAATGTATAACAGTTTAATGCAATAAATTGAAGTAATTTTGTACAATAGAAAATAATAAAAAGTCGGCAATAATTTGTTTAGTAGGATTAAGTAAATTGACGAAAAGATTTATGAATTTCACGATTTCAACATTATCGTGTGTAATGTTGTAAAAGATCATAGCACCGATAAAATCGCCAACGCTAAATCATATAAATTCGTAAGTCAATAAAAATGACCGAATCACTAGAAAAGCATACGAAATATAAAAATATGTGACTATAAATTGGTTTGTTATTAATTTATGGATTTTAATTCTTGTTAAAGCTTTAATCGTGACGGTTTCATAATGGATCGAGCTACTGTAATCTATGCAAAAGCAATTAAAATTGCATCAAATGCTATCGTATAATTGTGATATTTTGTTAGGAGGTGTTATTGTAAATACTTGGTTACGAAATGAAAATTGAAAACGCTCGAATTGACAATCAACGAGATCTTCATCATTCAGTATAATCTAATAAGTACAAAATACATCATGTAAATATGCCTGGGGATTATAAATAAATTAAAAAATATGATATAATTAAGCGTAAGGCAAGAGGTAAATTCACTTTTAATGAGCTTGCAATAATGTTGATGGTGAAGTGGAAGAAATGTATGGTTTAATAATACAAATATATTGGGTAGTCGAATATTTTACTGAATTAATTATCAGAAATTGTTATTACTCGAGGGGATAATTTTATAAAAATTGTAAAGTAATAATAATAATAATTGCAACAAACTTTAATGAATTATTAGCATAATTTATATCTTGCTTAGAGAATGATACATAGGCCGCTATAAATATTAAAAAGTTACTCACGATCTTTTAATATCAAATAATTTAATAAAGCAACTTGAGCTTAATACGATGTATTAAGTGAATATAAACGAACGTTGCATCACTGATTTTAACTGAAGCGCATTACGACATATTATCGCACGGTACATACGATTGTAATAGAAATAATTATTATTGTTGAAACGTGCTATTCTTTTAAGTAATGGGTATAATAAAATTATCGTTAATACACAAAGTGACATTGCATATTAATTTCCGTTATAATGTAAAAGTAATTAAAAGAAAAGCCGTGAGTGGATGAGAGAGAGAGAGAGAGAGAGAGAGAGAGATAACGAGCGAGAAGGTAAAACCAATCGAGCTGAATCCTTGATGATTCCCGAGGGATTCAATCAAAGTCCTTTTTCGAAGCAAATAAGCTGCGTGTGAGCAGAAAACTCTTAAGATTATCCAGCAGATAATAAATAGGGCGTTAAGCTTAGGATAAAATGTATCGTCGAGCGAGCATTAAATGAACGATTAAAAAGAAACGGATAAATGCCGACTGAAATAGAGGATGAGGTGGAATGGGATGGGGTGGGAATAGGGAGTGAGCGATGATGAGGATGAGGAGGAAGCAGGGGATTGGGGTTGGGGTTGGGGGTGGGGGGAGTGGGGGGAGTGGGGTCGAGCGAGCATTAAATGAACGATTAAAAAGAAACGGATAAATGCCGACTGAAATAGAGGATGAGGTGGAATGGGATGGGGTGGGAATAGGGAGTGAGCGATGATGAGGATGAGGAGGAAGCAGGGGATTGGGGTTGGGGTTGGGAGTGGGGGGAGTGGGGGGAGTGGGGGGGTGACAAGCAAAAATAGAGCGAGCGAAGAGAAAGCACGAAGAACAGAGAAAAAAGTTGTACTTACGATCCTCGCCCTGGCACGGCATCCCCGGTGCAGGTGGCACGGTCGGAAAGACTGCAACAGAATAAAAGGAGGTTATCAGGAGGAGCGAAAATAAGTGTCGTAGATCTCTCCCCCTCCTGACCAATGTCTACGTCCGTTCACGTGGACAACGCAGCAGCCCCATATAACGCGACGGCGGCCTCGTAGTTATCGCACTTATTAAAGGTCTCGTGGGGTAAAGTGTTCCAACGCGCGCGCGTGCGTGCGTGCGTGCGTGTGCGTGTATGGACGTGACCTACAATAGGAAGTGCTCGGTCATTGGGTGCTGATAAAATATTTCTCAGCCCCTCGGCCTCTTTAGTTAGAACTTTCGACTCACGATTCTAGAATTTCGATTTATTAGAATTCACGAAGCGAGGATTATGAAACGGATGATCGAGTCGGAAACTTTACTCAACATTTTTCTAGTTTGCATTGATCCGAGAAAATAAATAGGAAATTCCTTTGCTGTCCATTAAAGCGCCTTCTGTAATCATTTAATTAACAGCAAGTGAGAGATAATGTGCTGCACGTTTAATAATTCATAATGTTGTTTAACAGTTAAATCGTCGAGGAGCTGCTTAAAAAAAAAAAAAAAAAAAAAAAAAAAATTTCGGCAACGGACTAAGTGGCATTTAAGCATTAAAGACTAGTGGCATTAATATTTTTTAGAAAAGAGTTGAGACTAACCGTGCGACTGCCAGTCGAGCTGTAAACAAACAACTGTTTCGTATTGTTGACTATTAAAATAGTGAAATAAAGGATAAAACAACTCGGTCGGAGAGAAGCGCTGCGAAATTGCGATAACTAATGTTCGTGAGCATCGACGACATTTTAACGATGACGAGTTTACTCAAAAACAAAATGTTATCACGGTAAAGCTAAATAAATGTTAAGCGTCTTTAAAAATTAATCGTAAGCGCTGCATCGATGTGATATTTGTACATCCACTCGTTTAATTCCGATAATCACATGTAATAAAAGTCGGAGCTCGGGTTGAACCTGAAAGCGTAAGGTTTATTTGCGGGTCACAGCGACGACGCTCGTCCTGCTCTACCAAGGACCCCGACTAATCTCTCCCACCGTTTCTCAAAAGTCCTCATAAACAATACTGACGATAGATGATAAAACGTGGCGGATTTTAAAATTTTACAACAATCCTAACGTCCTAATTTTCTTTGCACTTTGACTCTAATCCTAAACCTAAACCCTACTTTTCGACACCGTTGGGTATATACCATTTTTTGCTAATATCCCCCTTCCCCCATACTCATTTTCGACTATTGATTATCGTCTCGAGCATCAAGGCGATGCATTAACCAAAGCTCGATTGTTTTCAACTTCACAACGCGAGGACACATTACACAAAAGTACAAAAGAATACGTGAAAAAGCCGATCGATAATGGATTTGTCGGGAGAAATTTAGCGACTCCGAGGTAAGCACAGCAGCAGCTCGACAAATATCAGGAGAGGTTCTCGTGCTCTCGTGTGCCCTATCGTTTGAGCGCGAAACAGCCCCAATTACGCACGTGCACACACCTTCTGTCCACGTTTCAGGCCCCTAGGGATTGTATGGGGGAGGAGGAGGGAGTTAAAGGGAGAGCCTCTTTCTTCTCTTTCAGCGACCGTGTTTGCCGAGAGACTCCGTGCGTGGCCACTTGGTTGCCTCTCCCTACCACCGCGAGGGGTTGAAAAACGGACGAGTACCAGCCGCCACCCCGTTAATTTCTCGGCCGCTTCGTTAATAAGCGCGCTCGTCGACCGAACGGCCTTCGCTCCTTTTAATTAAACGGGTGACTGAACGCGCGACGACGGATCACCCATATTCCGCGGGATAGTGATCATCGTGAATCGACGAGTTTGACTATGAGTCTCTGAGCCGTTACCTCGAGTTACCCCCGAGCCGCTCTTAATTAAGGAAGAGCGAAGCCAAGCCAAGCCAAGCCAAGCCAAGCCAAGCCAAGCCAAGCCAAGCCAAATCACTACTCTCTCTCTCTCTCTCTCTCTCTCTCTCTCTCTCTCTTTGTTTGGATCCTCGCAACCGGCGGCTGCGGCCTCGGATATACTACGAGATTGTCCGGGGCGTGCGCGTTTTCTCCGATGCGCCGTCTTTTGAAGTTGCAGATACATAGCGCGTACATGCCGCATGAGGGGATATTGATTTCGGACGAGCCGAGCCCTTCTGTCCTGGTCTTCTTCGTGGAGCGTTCGTTTACTTGCTCTGCCCGTTGGCTCGATCGTTTCTCTCGTTATCCATTTGTTTATTTAAATTGGTTGGAGGGCGGCTAGATCTTTCCGAGCGTCTCCTTCAACATCGCTAATGACTATCAATGAAAATTCCCGATGGCGGACGGGAGATGTGGCTCGTTCGCATAACAATGGCTTTCGCTATTCGCTACCGGGAATGATCGCTTTTAATTATTGTTGACGAGATGTCGGTCTTAGAAACGACAAATTAAAATAATAAGAAAGAAAGAGAGAAGAAAACAGAAATAACAACAATGAAGTTCTGGTTAGCGGGGGGGGGATGGCATCGGCTAAAACTCGGTTATTTTAATAGGAAACGACGCACGACAATAACGAAAACTTTAATTTTACGAGCATACTAAAATGACAATGTTATAACAAGATTATCATTACGTTAATCGTTGCGTTTGTCGTCTTTTTCTTCATCCACGTAGTGGCCGATAGGCTACGACTATGAACATTAGAATCGTTTATTCCAGAAATTCAGCCGTAAGCAGACGTAAACTGTGCGCCCACTTCTTTACGCTAATTATTATATTATCGTAGAGAATAATTAGTAACAGACAAATAAATAATTATGCCCTATTATGTGTGAAAAGTATGTTTAAATAATCCCATCGTCTCTGCCGGCAATCGATGAAAATGATAATAGCCAAGGACACGTTCAATACATAGCATTGTGACAGAATACGTGCGCGCGCGCGTTTGTGTTATTTTAATTATAACGTCGATCGTGAAGAAAAATTTATTAAATGACATCACGGACGATAAATGTTATTGTTGAATTGAAATTCACTTGTTTCGTTACGAGGATAAATTAAAACTTTTAT
>NW_011948429.1:5503981-5520716 GCF_000503995.2 Ceratosolen solmsi marchali
TTCCGATATAATAATGAAGCTAATCGAGGATAGTACTTGTCCATTAGCGCGGGTAAAATGAACGTTAACGTATATATTTTCGAATATAGTAATAATTTTGGTTGCGTTGAATTGCATATTTAGGCAAACAATGTAGTAGCGATGTGAGGAAGCATCAATTAATCCAACACTGGATAATATGATTAATGTGATGTATATTTGAAGCGTAATAAAGGAGAATTTTAAAATTCGCTCGAAATTCAAAGATCTCGAACTCGTAGGAAGAAAATATTAATTGGAAAAGTCGCATTAACTTCGCGACCATTATTACCCTGATCGTCTCGTATTTTCACGTTGAGAAAGATAAAAAATCGGTCATCGGTTGACATAGAAGATGTATATTTGTCTGGCAAACGCACTATTCGCAACAATTACCTCGGAGCCCTTTATTAATTATTTTATACTTTATAAGTTTACACGCGCGTTTTTAAGCATAGATTGGTAATTTTAGTAATTTTCGTCGCAAAAAAGGTTGGTTTATGAGTTATGCGGTTAAAGTTGTGAGTAGTCTACCGTAATAACAATGTAAATTCTCAACTGACGGTCGTATACGCTCGTCACATTTTCTCGTCGATAACTGAATAACGAATAGAGAAGACGACGGCCGGTGCGGTGTTGGTGCCGAGTAGAAGAAAAGTGTCCGCTCGCGAGGCTAATCCAACCACGACTAGCGTCCCAAAGCAAAATATCTCAATAGACAAATAGTGATCGACCGTCGCGAGCGACCCGTCCCATCCAAACTCCCAACGTATTTTCTCATCCATATTGTCGCCCCAGATATGTAAGTGCGAATCATCCCTCGGAAAAAGCAGCTACGGGCGGGGAGAAGAGCTGCGTGATTGATTGCCAGTTTCGCCGATGATACCAGAGGCCAATCCAAACGCACTCGTTGGAGTACATTATCGGGTAATGTAAGCGCATGTAGCGGATACGTGAGTAAGCATGTTCCATTGATTTTGCGGAGGACGCACGCACTCGGCGAGAACCGGGATTGAGTTATTCAGACGCACGTGACTCGGCGGCGCGCGGACGACACCGCCAACGACACGCGCAAGGACGAGGTGGTTAGGATCGATCTACGCTTGCCAAGGACACTCAGTAGATTTACGAAGTTCGCGGTGGATGTCAGGTGAGGGAATAGTCACTTCGTCAATTGCCTGCACGTATGCGCAAGAAACACATCGCTCGTTCCAATTTTTTTTTTTTTTTGTCCATTTTTTTCTTTTTTGCCCCCCCCCCCCCCCCGCCTCCATCCTTCCACTCCCCGCACCCAGCACACCTATCATCGTTCGCGAATTTAGGTATACGGCCTTGCTACATTCGGCGAGCCTCCTTTTCTTTTGGCCTTTTTCGATGCCGCGTAGGCGGTAGTTTTTGTTGTATTTAGCGAGGGCAGGGATTTTCAGGGCAACTAGCAACGCTTGGGCGAGCTTTAAGGGCATCTCCTTTCTTTCCATCGGTAACTCCCGCGGAGGCCAACATTTTCCAAACTCGAGCTTTTCACTATTAAAACACTTTTATTTCTCATTTGGGGTGGATGGAGGGGCGGGGGTGGGGGCGGGGGTGGGGGTGCTGGCTGGTTGGTTGTCTGACTTGTTGACGGTGATCAGATTGTAAGGGTTAAATTCGATTAGAATTTATACCGCCGTTCTCTTATTAAATAGTTCATGAATACACGAAAACCTCGTTGAATTCCGTCTCACTTTCGAACTTTCGACTATTTTTAAAGATAAATGCTTAATTCTTTCTGGGAGGTCGATTATGAAATACGTTAATGCTACACGCTCAAATGATTTTCTTAAAAATCAGTTTTTCATTTCTGGTAAATTTACTCTAATTTTTGTAGTATATTTATCGAATATTTTTGTTTAATATTTTACAACTCGACAATTTTACATCTACTAGTCTCGCTCTCGTTTAATCATTTTCTACAATGATTTTGCTAATTAAATATATTGGTCAGTGAAACAGAGCGAAATACAGAAAATATCATTCTGAATTGCAACACATCAATGACATTTAATGCCCATGTTTACATAACAAGTTATGCAACTGACAGAATTTTATTCGTTTTATATAACTATTCATCGCTAATTATTAGCAATACTTTTTTCATTTAATTATTTTACTGCACTTTTAACAAATAGAATTAAAAGGCTTATCGCTCCATTCACACAAATTCACGTACGTGGCATTAGTAATGTTCTCTTCGAATCTTATAATTTCCCAAAGTTTTAATAAAATGCCTTTATTACACTTTCCTTCATAAGTCACACCGAGCGCTAATTTTCAATTATTCATAAAAATTCTCGTACGTTTAACGGAATGTAAGATGTTCGGGGAGACTTTGTAAATTTTTCCAGCGAATGAATTTTGTTTATTTTTTACCGTTTCATCGAACTCATTATCCATCCTATGAAAATGAAATCTTTCGCGTTACTCGGTGCAGGCAGAGACTAAGAAGCTAGACACATGAAGATTACAATTACGTGTGCAAATAGTTTAGTAACCACGAGTACGAGCGAGTTGGTAAATTACCATATGCGCATACAAGGCAGAGGAACGCGTACGAAGCTTTATTTTTCAAGAATGTTGCTGAAAGTGCACTCGGTAAATTTTACAGGATCTACAGGTTGCACGGATCATGGAGGGAAGACAGTGAAGTTCACGGCACAATGTCGAGAAGCCTTCGGTAGTAATGGAGGTTCGCTAATCGCCGTACTCCAGCAATAAGAACGAAAATGGAAAAAGAAACGAAACGAGCCGCGCGACAATTTCTGATAAGAGCGAGAGGAAAAAAGGAGTCGGCCCACGACTTAGAATGAAACATCGAGCGATGGAAATTTTTTCATTGTGTACGCGCGTGTATTCGCGTTTGCGCTCTTATCAGCGTCGAGATAAGCCGATCAACAAACACACCTCCGACCCGATTAAGCGACCTGTGGAAAAAATGTGCTGCTACTAGACAAAACAAAAAAGACGCCTCTGTTACGTTTATATGGACGGATATCTCCGCGCCGAGGCTCGATTGGTTGGGCCCAAAGGGAAAAAGCTTGAAGGGAAGATAGGAGGGGAGGCGTACTCGATGGTGCATGTCGATGCCTGTAAATTTATTCTCCCTGGGCAATCGAGTATTGACGCTGTGCTTGCGAAAAGCTTACGAAAAGATTACCGTTTTCTCGTGCATTTATGCGCCCCAGTGAAGAATGGAATTTAATTAAATACGTGTTGAGATGCTGAGGTGGTTAGTTGTCTGTACGTGCGAATGAGTGTACATGAATAAATGTATGAGTTAATGAATGTACATGAGAACAAAGAGAGAGAGAGAGAGAGAGAGAGAGAGAGAGAGAGAGAGAGAGAGAGAGAGAGAAAAGTAAGGAAAGCACAGTTATTCATCAGTGTAAAGAATTATGCAAAAGTATTTCTTCAATATAATATTAGAATTCACGATATATATTATTGAGAGAGCCATTTCAAAAAGTACACCGACACTTTTATTTATTTGCACCTATTCGTTAATTAAAAAAATATATAAATACACACATAACTGCATTGAGAAAGTGAAGTAAAATATTCTTTGAAAAGCGTTGAAGCACATTCCATTGCCTTCACTTGTTTATTCATATTTATATTCGGTTGACTTCGTTCGCATGAAAATATTCATACATTAATTTATTTGATTTTCCCGAGCGATTATTACGGTTGATTAAATCTCTAATACGTCAATT
Organism: Ceratosolen solmsi marchali; assembly: GCF_000503995.2. Taxonomy (NCBI): domain Eukaryota; kingdom Metazoa; phylum Arthropoda; class Insecta; order Hymenoptera; family Agaonidae; genus Ceratosolen; species Ceratosolen solmsi. The sequence goes on from NW_011948429.1 coordinate 5,507,749, forward strand.
AAACTTCAGCACGTATATACCCTATTGAGCACGATGCTTTTTTACATTAAGAAAGTAATTGGCAAATGGTTAAAAAAATTTGGGAAACCAGTGGATTTCGATCGATAGCTCATTTATTATAATTTCAAAGCAACTGTAAACTACATCTAATACTACGCCGTTTAAGTCCACTAGCGTCATGCACACACGCACGCACGCGCGCACGCACGCACGCACACGTCGACGTAATGCCAATACTGGATGATTTTTCGAAATCTTTCATTTATCCCTCAAAAGACCACGAGCCAATATCCGAAATTACAGCTTTATCAACGTGGATTCGAAAATTATGCCATTAACTACAATTTTTAAGCGGATAACCCGGCTTAATTTAACACTTCCTCTTGATGAATTGATGAATAATTCTTTAGTGCCAAGATTGCGAATGAAGAAAAAGGCCGTTCAACGTTGCATCTACGACCGTTGCAATTAGACACCGCGAGTGCGCTTGGAAATTACGAACTCACTAGATAGTGAAAAGTCATTACAACGTGCACCCTTCCCCCGGACGTAATACCTGATTCCCGTGGCCACGGCCATTGCTGGAGTTCCGTCGCGAGACAGCATCCGCAGATTATGGTAGGAGAGCGGGAAAACGCACACGAGGGCCGTCCTAAACATCAGCATCTCGCGAACTCGCAGACTCCGGGCATATCTCCGGGCTACACACCAAGTGCCTGACCACTATGAAATCCGTCCGTTAGCTTGGTATTCACCTTGATATTGACCCGTTTAAAGCGACGTCTTATTAGTTCCTCTACAGTAGGAATTTTTAGGATTTGGGGCTCTCGGTTAAAGAGATAGTGTTTTTTTTTTTTTTAAACAGAGCTTAGGAACGCTCGCGCACTTGCAACTATGGGACCGACGAACGGTGCTTTCGTCGGGCGATATTTTGGAGGAGAGGCTAAATTAATTCGCCTTAGCCATGCTTTCTCCAATTGTCAGCTAAGTTATAAGTGCGCGATACAAAGTAAATACGACACGGACGGTAATGTGAAAGAATAGTGATTAGCGAGGCTTTATTTTTACGAGATTTGCTCGTATTCGGCAATTTGTTTAAGATAAGATTAGCCAAATACATATACATACATGTACATACGTATATATCACTAAATTTACTGTCTCGTATTTTAGCAGTTCGTACAGCACATGGCCAATATCAGCTTTTAAGATCTTGCTAGACTTAGATAATATCCTAACGAATAAAGTGTTAAAGAACAGATGCGCTTCTTTACGCGAACGAAGAATAAGTCAAAGCGGATTAACGATGTCTTTCGCACAAGCATGCGCGTGCAACTTGAGTAACACCAACGGTCAGCTAAAAACATTGCGTCGCTACGCTCATTCTCGCAGCACCGGAACTCCAAAGTACCAAGAGACTTCGAGAGGCTGAATAAGCGTGGCTGATTTGGAGTTTGAACGGAACACGACAATTGCCCATTTAATGCCCCCTAACCACGCTAGTTTCGTTAATTGCAACGCGACCCAATAAGCAACCCATGAGCGCTTGACGATCCAACAAAGTGCTGAGCTAAATGGGCGAAAGCGCGTGCCACGAAACACTTGGATTCTCCGATTCAAAGGCGGACTTACGCGGGCGTCGGTGAATAGCGCGAAACTGAGGACAGCGTAAACTCGAGAGAGATAAGAGGCAGAGAGGTACGACCGACGGGCAATGATATCGGTAATCCGTTAGCTTATCGAACGTCGCTACTCCCAGCTCCGACCACGGCATACACATTCGGCTCAGTTTTTTTTTTGTTTTTTTTTTGTTTTTTTTTTTTTGTCTCAGTATTTCATCAATCGACTCGACACAATCGAGCATTAGTCGATACAAGCAAGGATTCCATTATCAAGCCAAACTCACTAGTCCTTACTTATTTTTTTTTTTTTCTTGTAGCAATTCCATTAATGGGACTCTTTTCTCACGGTTTCATCGAGGAGACGATAATGCGATTTACTTTAAGGATGAAAATCCAGTGGCTCCCGATACGTAGCCGAATATTATATGTATTGAGGAGTAGCGATGAAAAATCATTCGATAAAAGTGTACTTGAACATATCAATATGATAATAGTAAGATTAAGCGATGATTGATGTTCAAGATTTATATAGCAATTATCGAAGGTCGAGGGAAATTAGATCGTTAATCAACGGATTACAAAATCTAAGCCAAATTTGTTTTGCGAAGATTTTCTTTAGGCTGTGCGAAAGAAAAGTGACCTCTGACATTATATATAGATATGTTGACAAGACTCTCCTCATCTCGGAACGCTTCAAAATTTTTTACAGTTGGTCGTTAATTGACCAACATCGTTTTAAATAACGATTTTAGGCGATTGAAAGGCAAAATTAACGCCAAAACCTAGAATGGAGATGCATTTTTTTTAAAGCTGTATTAGCGATTCAAGTACGTGCTGATGACGATGCAATGGGCCACGACGATAATTATCTTTGTTAATGCAGAAACTCGATAAACTATTGAAACATAATTGGCAAAAAATATTTAAACCATATAGTAAATCTTTAATCGAGAGGTTCTACTAACGTTTTTACAAACGTTTCATTTCATTATTAAGATATAAAGTCGAATAAAATCAATCGAAAAAAATCATGAAAACATTCTCAATTAACATAAACAATCCAAAAGCGACGTCTCTAGTTTTAAGTGATCAATTATCATACCGATGAATAATATATTTTTTTCTATTATAAAGCAAAGCCCTAATTAAGTTTATAAAAAATCAATGTCGATATTAATTTTGGTGGTATACCTCTTTGAATATACATATATACACACACACACACACACACACACACACACACACACACATATATATATATATATATATATATATATATATATACACACACACATATATAAAGCAGCAAATATGCAGGAGATATGCGATTGCTCATAATATATTATGAATGCCAAACCATGAAATGGTATTATATGCTATTTTTACGAGATAGTTACATTTTGACTCCGATTGTTATTTGGTTCAATCGCAATCAATGATCGATGAGAAGAAGAGTTGGACTTTAACCTGTATTTTGAATAATATTAAAGTGCTTTTGCTATCGCTCCTCAGTGTTCACTGAATCATTAATATTTCAGACGCTTCGTTACCGCTTCAGGCCAACGTTGATCTGTCCAAGCCATCTCGCTCTTATATTTCATTATAAACAGGAAGCAATACAATCAAGAGGGATATGATATCTACCACAACCTACATTACGTATATTTATCGAGGAAATAATGACTGAATAAGCTTGTAGGGAGATGAAGAAAAAAAAAAAAGAAATGAAGGGAGAAAAAAATTAATTCTAGAGTTGTTAATTGGCGGTTTTCTACGAGCTTAATTAAAAGAAACAAAAAAAAAAGCAAAAAAAAAAAAAAAAATCTGATGTGAAGACTGTGCTCGAATCTTGAATCTTGAAAAATTGAATAATAGTACGTGCATAATTAACAATAAAGTGCTTTGATTATTTAATTATAAATATGTAAGATTACGGGAAGCTTATCTATAATTCATTAATTTGTAAATAAGTAAATTCATACAAAAATTGGATTATTCGGAGTCGAGGATTATGTTTTTTTTCTTTCTTTTGTTTTAATCATTAAACGAAACCACATAGAAACCCAATAATATAAATATAAATACCTTACAAATATCAATGAGTATCATAATTTGCTCTATTTATTATATTTAATAACGTAATCCTCCCCTCATCCCCACCACCCCCATTAATTTCGTTTCATAATCCATTTTATATTTCATTCATTCCATTTCATAAATGACGTTAAATGATAAAAAAAAGGATCTCGGTGAGGCTATTTCAAAATCCTTATTTGTTAAAAGTTAAGGTTGTGAAATTAGTTTGCCGAGAAAATCCATCAAAATTTATGTTCTTGGCTATCGCGTGGAAGATACACGCTGCGCCATCCTAAGAAAATACAAGCATTAATCTTCCTAACAAAGTGTTTCACGCTCCACTTCCACGCCACGTCTTGGCTTAAAGGGAGGCGTCAGTTCATCCGGCAAAAAGCGAAGGAACGCGAATAAAATGCAGATTCATCATAGGGGCGGAGGATGGGGAGTTGGGAGGGGATGGGGATAGGGGGGGGGGCGTACTTGCATAAGGAATTCATCTGTCATTCGAGACGTGGCATTCCGCGAGGCATCGGTAATCGTCGAGGCGAACTGGAAAGGCGCCAGTGGAGTAATCCCCCTGACGTAATGGCTTCTCTTCCGGTCTCTGTAATTTTCCTGCCGTTAAAATAGCTGGCCAAGGTCGAGGCGCTTTCCTTCGACATTCCGCGCCTTTGTATGTGCGGGCACGGCGAGGAACAGTTCCGGCAAGACGGAATTAGGCTGGAGCTGGTAAAACGCATCGCCCATATAAACAAAATCCGTATAAATGACGATTTCGATGGCCTTGAATTTGTCAATTTGAAAGGTGATGAATGATCAAGTTTGCTCGAATGAAAGTGGCTCGATAGTGGCTTGTAAAGTCCATTGGTTTAATTTGATTAATAAATGAATAGTAAATTGCATGAATTATAAAATGAAACAACGCGATGATCCTTCTTACGTGATATTCGGACAAATGTCTTATTACTCCGCATATTATTGTATTGAAAAATCCGACAAGAAATTTAACAGATTCTTTGTCAGGTATAATGAAGCGGCTAATTCAAGTCGGCGGCGCGGAAGTAAAAATTCACTTCCACATCATCGTTTTAGAATGTTAACCGTAAACTCACTCATCTCAACATTTTTCACATTAGCGACTAAATTTCATTCAGGTTAGAAAGTGCTGACAAAACACGCTCGCATTTAAATTAAGTTGGCCAAAAAAACTTTCTAAATACAAGTTGCACAAATTAAATTATACGATTGAGTGTAGAATAAATGTTTGCGGCAAAAATAACTTTCAATGTTTATATCTTTTTTTCTTTTACCTCTTCATATTGAAACAATATAACGTACATTTTGCAATGTCACTTTAACAATAAAAAATAAAAAAAAAAATCTTCCATTAGTTCTTACATAAAGGGCAATTTTTATATATTATTTTTCGAAATATCATAGAGTATGAGAAAGAAAAAAAAACACAGAGAAAAATAGAAAATATTCATTGTATTTACAGAAAAACAAGAGTTCAGATTACAGATATTTCTATATTTATATAGGATTAATTATTATTTAGTAAAATCTTAGCAACTTATACGATTAATATCTTGTGTACTTTAATAAATAAATTTAAAAAAAAAAAAAAAAAAATTGACACGCGTAGTTTAACGTTGTTAACAATTACTATGTAAATACTGTTTTACCGATATTTTCATTTCCATATAAAATTCTACTGATATTACGTTTAAAATAACACTCCTACTTATTACTTATTTACTTATCATCGTTCAAAAAAAAATTAAAATTTTCATGCAAAATTTATTCGTTATGAATAAATCGAGAGGACAATTTGAAAAAAGGCATTCAACGAAGAAGAATAATGGGAAATTCGTTTCAGCGCTTAAGCCAAAGCAATTATCAATATTAATTTACTGGAAAAAGTAAAAGATAATCTATGTAACAATAGCTTAATCTTTAAAGTCGTAAGAAAAAAAAAAAAAAAAAAAAAAAAAAAAACACATGCGAATAAGATATTTTTCAGTCTTATTTACGCGATTAAATTATAAATTTCGATCGATCTTCAATATTACTTACTCTTCGACATCTAAATATTTTGCCAACCTGAGTTCACACTAATCGTAAAAATTTATTATTTACAACGCGTCAAGTCTAACGATCTTGTTTATTTCCTTTTGTATTCATTATTGTGTTAATTTTTTCTAATAGACTGGGTACATTCTTTGTACATGACTTGCACTACCGAGATGATAAGTTTATAGAAAAAGTAACCTTCGATAGTTCATTCAAGTATATAATTAGTCATAATTTATTGAATAGTTTAGAACAATTGTTCTATGAAGTTACATATATGCGTGAATATACTAATCACGCTTGTTCGTTAGTCTAAGATAAACAGAAAATTTTCAAATATGGCACCCAATTTCCTTAAATGTTTTGTTACAGAATGGCTTATGTTAATTGAAATTATGTTAATTAAAATGATAATGTTCGTATGAACAATATCGATAACACAGTTTTCTAACTATACTACTTTCCAAGTTTAAGCATTAATATTAAAACATAATTTTACATGTAAATTTACTTTCGTTACGCACGTAACATAACAAAAATTAACCTTTTAATTTATAAAGTAGATTGTACATGTTTTAAGATTAGCGTTAATTGTTTGCAAAGTAAAAAAAAAAAAAAATATATATATATATATATATCATTTAGGTGACAATTTATTTTACAACTTTATTATATAACTTTGCGAAGTAAATATTATAAACATTTTAAACATTTAATTTTTCAAACAGTAATTTATCTTAAAGTTAATTACAAAATCTCGGTAAGGTAAGAATTTTAAATTTAATTACTTTCTTTTTTTTCTTTTGATTTTTTTTTTTTTTTAATTTTTCATGCCTTTAATAAAGGAGACAATTAAAATAATTAAATATTCGAGGATACATTATTACATGTATTAAGATACATGAATGCAGTTTAATCTACAACTACCATGTCCTAAATAAATAAAAATAATAGAGATTTAATAGTTATTTTATCGTTTAAAACACCGAGTTAGAGTGCAAAAATTAAACGGCCAATGTAATTTTATACCTTCAAACGATAAAAAGGATAATGTGATAAAAAGATGTTGATTTTTAAAAAATAGTGTAACCGCCGCTACCTTAAACATGCAGCAATTAATAAGCGATGGGAGCGTGGATTAACTGTCAAACGCAAGTTTTGATTGAAATTGAATTAGAATTCTGTTTGATAATGATTTTGGCAAGGAAAGCAGATTTGGAATTTAGACAAAACAATATGCATTATGACGTAAATGTAAATGCAGCATTTAAGAAATATTGATTTAATATGCATTTAATAGACGTCGAGAGTGTGTCTTATTGCGACAATTCGTGTAAATATCTCAGCGAGACTTAATATTAAACACGCCTCCCACCATCTCTGCATCCCAGCATCCATTGTAAACAATTATCTTTAAGAAACAAGTCAACTTGCACTACTCTCCTATCCAATCCAATAAAGCCTCTAATGTCCCCAGCGCGTTTCAATGACACGAATGAGAAAAGATTGGCGGATAATTCGGAGCTTGCAAGGATAACCTCACTCGCTCATGCGTAATGTGAAATAACGTTCGGGGCACAAGCAAACATCCCCGTGCCAACTTCCAACCTCCTCCTTCTCAATATTCTTGTGAAATTCGGTCACGTAGGCGTCCTTGAACGCTCGAGCGGATCGTGCGCATAGGTCCGGAAAAATGAGACGGAGTGGCGGAAAAAGAAGCTGCGGGGGCGGCCTCGGGAGGAAAGGGAAGAAGGAGCGGAAACAATTGTGTGGAATATTGTGTAACGATGGACAGGTAGAGGCGACTGTTCGCGCGCCCTCATTTATGGCTTTGGAAGTGCCGTGATTGCGGAATATCGTTGATCAATGACTGGTTGAAGCATTGGATGTCGGTTAAATGCTGCTCGTTATTATCCAGCGTTCAACGAGGACTAGCCACGATCTATCGATCGAGAAAATTTTCTCATTACCTTTGTCGTACTTATCATAATTCTTTCACAGGCACAACGTTTCCTCTTCGAACTACGAATAATGCAGCGTTCAGTTCGAGGAAAAGCGAATAGTACAAATAAAGAAACAAGCAGGAGAAAAATATCCTTGTGATTTAATCCTGTTTCGATAATGTAATTCAATTCTTGATAAAATTTATTTGCCCCTCCAAGATTTTTATACAGGTTATCGACAAAATTTTTCTAACCCACTATCGTAATTATTCTTTACGTTTTTGTTTCTACTATAATTCCCAATCACATGGTAATGACGAAACTGACAATCAATGACATCGACAGAGCAGTAAAATATAAGATATCGAAAGATTTATGAAAGTTAGACTAAATTTCTTAATTAATAAATGTATTATATAAACGTCATTACTGAGAGTATGAAATGCGGTTGGTGGTTCCGAAAGTTCGCCATAACGAATAAGTCGAATACGAATAACGATAATCGGGGATGCCTTATTAAATGTCTGTCGCTTAATCGATAAACACATAAATTGACAGCTACGTGTTCCTCGAAAATTAAATAAAGCTAATAATAAAGCGATGCGCAATGTCGGGCGCGCGAAAGGGCCGCAATGACATAATAAGCTTCGTTGACACGGCCGGCTTCTAACGCCGCCATAAATCATCGTTCTATCTCATCCGGTTCAGCTCGCTTATATATTATTTACGCTTTTCCAATTCGAACAAGATAAGGATACAGCATCCCGTGGCGGGGATAAGTTAGCTAACGAGTCGAGAATCGCACAATGCTCGGGCGGAAAAAGGAAGGAAGGCGGCTCCCACGTGTGCGTCTAACCTCGGGGAAACAAGTGATTCACGCTTCAGACGCGAAGACGCGCTGCCCACATCAACGTCTCTCTCTCTCTCTCTCTCTCTCTCTCTCTCTCTCTCTCTCTCGTATCCTATCTCTTGGCGTTAAATTGCAATAGTGGGCCGTTATACAAGTTAAACGGCTAATTCGAGACGCACTCGGTAAGACTCGAAGCTTTCGCTAGTTTCCCGTTGCCATCGCAAGCTCTATTGTCGCGTAGAAGGTGGGATGAGCTAAATTGCCTAGTGGCGGGTGTACGATGTCGGCAGGGGTTCGGAGCTTGGGAGGCCTTGCGAGGAAACTTTTGTGACTACGTACTTGAGGAATCAAGCGACTGAATTTCGCATGATTAGTTCAAAGCTCCTCTCACGATCTGTCATTCATTATAACCTTGGTTACGCTCGAGCTTTCCGAATCCCTCGATGCTCGAGGATAAACAAGCCTTTAGAGTTACATCGATACTTGGACCGTGTGCTTGAGACAGGGACAACGAATGATTCATCCATACACTTTGCTCATCATGAGCTCGTGCAGACAATTGAGCACGTCGATGAGTGCGGGAGATATTGAAATAAGCGCGACAGATTTACTCGAGGGCGTGGCGAATCGTAGATCGCGAAATAATTCATTGGGATATCGTGATGACTGAATACAGCAAGGGGCCTACGATAAATACAATGATAATCTATTTAATGCGTCAATGTCTCCTTTAGAGTGTTTCTCGCATCGATCTCCATGGGCCTTAACCCAGGCATTAATAGGGGACGGCAATTTTGAGCGTTCGGCCGTTGCACAGCCAATGCAGTAGTCGTTAAATTGATTGAAAATTACAGGTGTTAATGAAAAAAAAAAAAAAAAAAAAAAAAAAAAAAAAAAAAAAAAGCCAAGAAACGAAACAACAAAAAAAAACAAATAAAAACAATAGAATATCCGTATGATAATGGACAGTTACGTGTAGTCAGTTTTTTGTCAGAAATACCGTTTAATGTCTTAATTAATTGTTGGTTAAACAAATGTTTTCTCGGGACTCGTACACTCAAATAAGATCGAATCAGTTTGTTGAAGAAAATGTCAAGCCCAATCATCATCAATCGCATCGCATGCATTGCAATGCTCTGGCGCCTTCATAATTCCAAGCGATGCGAAAGATTACAAAGTGGAATTCGTTTTATGACGATAATTTGTCAAGCGTCGTTGGAATAGTCCACTAATAATGGCGGCGGTTCGCTTTCTATTTTGCCCCGAGATCTCGAGTTATTCCCGACATTCCCTCACGAGGCCCTTGCTCGCGTACGACACCTTAAATTATCGACGTTCGTTATCTTGGTCGCTAATTGCTGGGAGCGGCCGAGCGTCGAAAATAAAATTATCCGCCGGCTATCGGCTGGATGACGAATATGATTTAAACACCACAAATGTTTATTAATTGCACTTTGCATTGACGGATCAAGCCCAATTCCATTAAATTCTATTGTATGCCAATTAAGTATGCGGCACAATAATTTGGATGCAACAGATAATACGCGGAGCGGGGCCAAACGAGGTGCATCAATGTACAGGGAATATTATAGAATGTAAAGAGTGATAATGTATAGCAACACCGCTATCTCGTTGCGAATAATACTTTAATGAAAAATAAAATGAAGAACGACAAATTCACCTTTTAAAGATTACGGGATAATATAAGGTTTGATTGATATTTTCAAAAATTCTATCGTGTACTAGAATTTGGAAATTTACAAGAGGACGTAAGTACTTGTAAACGCCCTCCGAAGCCTTTCTCGCGAGAGCACTGAATCTTAAAAATTGACAGCTACGAAGAATAAAAGAAAATTATTTATTTCTGGAAAAATTATATCGCCCGTCATTGTTACGAGCTGAGAAAAGCAAATGAGGCCTAATTCCATAAGCTTGTATTGGGTGGCGTGGCGTGGCGTGGCGTGGCGTGGCGTGGCGTGGCGTGGGGGGGGGGGGGGGGGGGGGGGGGGGGATATAAATTCGCGAACCTTGGAGGACAATCCAATATAATGACTGAACGCCATTACAATCCTCAGGTAGCGAAAATACCATATTTTTCTTGCTAAAAATTTGCCTAACAAGGCGCTACTGCAGCTTGGCAACGTCCATTATTAGCATGCAAAAATTGTGCATACCATTGTGGGTGGGACGGGTCGCGGGGCGAGGGGCGGGTGGTGATACGAGTCAAGAGTCCGATGCAAATCCATGGCCCCTTCGCGCTCGATATATATATCAGCAGAATTAGCTGATGGGTATGTGTTCGTGTATTCGTGGAACTGATGGAGCGACTGAGATTAACGGAAAAAGATCGAACGTCAAGATGAAGAGATTTACATCGAAGCTCGATTACAGCGGCACTTACGATGAGCGAATATCTATAGTTGAAAATATCTTCCATTGCCTTGATTATGATTTTCTTATTTATTTGGGAAGTAAGTTGAAATTTGGCATTGGATTGGCTCAAAACAGCAATTACTCGTTTAAATATTTTAATGTAAGCATCTGACCTATACATTTTCAATTCATATTAATCTATATTTTACTTTTGCATTTCTCTTTTATCCATACTTTATCGATATTTTACATTTTATCAACGTATAGGCAGCACAATTCTAACCTATTGTGTTAATTAAGGATAATAATTCATAATATTTTTCTAATAACGTACAATATACGATCGGACTAACATAATTAATGTTTAAATAACAGTTTGCAGATTAAATAAAATTCACTTTGATGATTGATTGATTTTTTTTTTTCATTTTCTTTTTTTTATTTTTTTTATTCTTTTTTTTTTATACATGTATTCCATAACCATTGAAGACAAATAATCCTGTGGACAAATTCAATTAAAATTAAAACTCAATTAAAATTAAGGATATTTCTAATTACGAGTATAATTTCGTTTTTCTCGGTGTTTAGGACACTTAATCGAATGAGAATAATTTCACGAAAGTCTTACCGAATAAAATCACTTAATAGCTGATATCACTGCCATTATATATTAATTATAACAGTTTGGATACGAATCCTAATGCTAAAAGAGATAATAAATTCAAATTAATTTATTTGCCGGTAATGCGTTCGAGTGCGTTTGTCGAGAATAAATGGAACCCGATTAAATTAGTAAACTATAGCATAAATATTAATTGCTTAAGCTTTCATTTTGATTGTGACTGAATATTTACAAGACTGCAAAATTACTTGTTGTACATTTGGATTTTGATCCATACTAAGTAGAAATACTGGTCTCACGTAGCCACCCCTTAACATAATTGCAAATTCTTAAATTCTTACAATCTTATTTGTCTAATAGTTGGGAATTGTACACAAAACAAATAACAATAAGCAAAAACAAAAAAAAACAAAAAAAACAAAAACAAAAACAACAACAAATCTTTATGCATTTAATAAATAAATGTCTATAAGAATTTATAGCACGACTTTGAAGTGCAATCGATATAAAGCTTTTCAAAATCTGTTAATTGTTAATAAAATCTGTAATTTTAAAATATTGCTTTCTAAAGTAAGGAATATTTCATCGGGATGTAACAAGCAATTGTAGTTGTAGTAAAGAAAATAATTCTAATATCCGGAATTTTCCATTTAAGAAAATAAATACCGGACATTGTCGTATCTCAGCAGTTTACATAAACATACTTTATCCGTGATATTTCATACTTTATCACGTGTGAATGGCAATAGAAAAATACAAATTTAAAAATTTCAAGGAACAAAAGTAGATATTATCATGATGGATAAGGTGATGATTGAGCATAATTATGGGCAGTAGAGCGAGAGAAGAAGCATCCTCAATGATCGCGTAAGGGAGATGAAAGAGCCAGGAGTAGAGACGGTGGACAATTTTCCGTGCAACGTGAGTTTGCTACACGAAAGCCATTGCTTTCTACGATGCGCGAGCGAGGGGAGAAAGCGAAGGCTGTGCGAACGAATTTCTTTCTCTTCGGGCATCTTCCTTTCACGTCTACTCACCCTTACAATTCTTGCAATATTCAGAGAAATGCAAGCGTCACGAGACTTGTATCTCCGCCGAGCCTTTGCACTATTTTCTAAACTCCACTCGATTTTCCTTTCGGAACGCAAAGGAAGGAAAATAAAGAGAAAAGACGGATAGAACTTAATTCCACATCCGGCGAAGAATGACTTCGTCGTTTCATTATGCAAGTAAAATTATGCCTCGGAGCTCCGAGCTAGCGATGGTGATAGGGGAACAGTAGTGGCGGTAGGATTCGAAATGCCATTATCTCCTGGCTCCTGTAGATAGATAGATAGATAGATAGGCTAGATAGATAGAGAGAGAGAGAGGGAGAGAGAGAGAGAGAGAGAGAGAGAGAGAGGGGGAGA
>NW_011948429.1:5520747-5523475 GCF_000503995.2 Ceratosolen solmsi marchali
AGATAAATGTTAGGTGAAGTAGTATAATTTTACGTAGTCTTGATAATTCCAACGCCACTATCTCTTTGACATCGTCCTTTGATTCAGCATCGTTAAAGCAGAAACTATAAAACATCCGCGCCTGATAGCTCAGTGTCAGATGAATGATTTTCTGTGAAATCTCTTTGCTTTGACGATGCTAAAGGACATTTTCCTTATCTTCGCGTGGCTGAATAAAATTCGAGTTTTTTGCTCCGCCAAATTCATCGACGAAACTCTTCTTTATGAAAGGGGAATGAATTTTATGCACTACTTTAAACTGACAAAATTATTTGCTAATTTAGGGCATATTGATATATTATTAAAGGGACGATAACACTTAATTTACAAGCCTTGATTACGACTGCATGTACTACATCGATTGGGAGCATTCGAGTGTGCGTGTGTTTGCGCGCCTCTATGCCTACGAGTGGCTGTACAAGCACACACGGATGCCTATTACTGTATTTTCTAATAAGGTTTAAGAAACGTAATTGCTTGTAAGGATGATTTATCGTCCTTTTTAAAACACGATATTTGAATTTCATTGAATTTAATTTACGTTTGTGTGTTTTCTAGGGCACGTAAATCGTTGGGGTATGCTCCAGTCAGACGGTGACAGAGAAATTGCAGTATAAATTTAAATTTATCGGTATTATACAACGAAATGGATTATTGAATAAATTAGTTGAACGTAAAAAGCTCTTTAATGTTTCATGGGCCCAAAAGTCTGTTTCAATTATTGAATTCAAAATACTATAAATAATAATAACGAGCTTCTCGAGCACTCGTCCTACGTTCGACTGCGACATATTTGACAAGAAATGCAAATTTAATGTGAAGAGAGTAAATGTGATGGTAGGGCAGTATATAGTAGGACAATAGGCCAGCGATGAGAAGATTGTAAAGGATCAATTTTTATTTGATCACTGGAGCAAAGTCCTTATCATACGGCAATAAATGGTAAAATTTTTAATGTGCAAAATTTTGTCGCAAGGTGATTATCATAAATAAAAATTAAAGATAATTATTAGGAAACGGCAAGATGCATTACGCAAGTATTAAAAGGAAATAATAAATTATAATAAGCAGGGTCTGCGTGCGAATTATATTTTTCATAAAACAATTTTCGACTCGTTGAGCTACTTTGCTTTTAAGTTGTGTAAAGCTTGCCTTGCTAGCACTTTTTTTTGCAAAGGTTAATCCACCAAGGTGACGGGGAGAATAGGGAAGACTCGATGTATAGACGTTTCAAACGAGCAAAAGACTGAACAACTCTAAGACATTAAATTTCAAACTTCATAAGCACTAATTATAATTAATTGCGGCTCTATTGCCTAAATAAAGCAAATGTTAATTAAACTGCTACTACATAAATGATTCGATAGACATAGAGTGTCAATCGGCTAGAGTATGAAAGAAAATTACATTGCATGTGTGCGTGGTGGGTGCTTGGGTGTGTGTTGAGAGGTGGAGAGAGAGAGAGAGAGAGAGAGAGAGAGAGATCGTGCTAGCATGGCATCTAGTTGTTGATTAGGTACCCGCTGATTAAAAATCCAATTCGTGCAACACCAAAGTGCAAACATCGAAAAAAACGCAGGCTAAACGTAAAACAGTCGCCGACCAATGGCGTCTCATAAAAATTAAAAGTCAACGATGCCGTCGAGTGAGCGTTTGGTTCGATCGATTTGAATCTCATTGTCGCGCGGTCCGGCTAACCTACCCCAGGTGATGTCGTCGAACCAGAAGTTGGGCTCGCCGAGGCCGAGAGTAACCTCGGGCACGAGCCTCGGCGGCATCCTGCCATGCAGGAGACAGCCCCCGGGGCTAGGCACCGGCCCGTAAGCGAGCTCCTCGCAATCGACGTCGGAGAGGCCACCGACGAGATCCCCGCGCTCCTCGTCGTTGTCGTCCTCCTCCCCCACCTCCACCTCCACCTCATCCTCCTCATCCTCCTCCTCCTCCTCCTCCTCCTCCTCCTCCTCTCCCACCTCTTCTTCCTCGTCATCCTCGCCAAAGAGGAGTCGAGCACGGGAGCCGCGGCGAGGTGGCGGCGGGAGGGCCTGGATGAGAGCGCTCGTCCCCGGCCGCTCGTAGTTGACGGAGTCGCTCTCAACTGGCAAGGCCGGGAACTCGGCGAGCGGCGGCCTCGGGAGTACCCGAAGCCCCGGGGGCTCTGTCCAGCGTCGCGCAGCATACGGACCCCGCGGGCAACTCTCCTGGGGTACTTCAGCCCCAGCCGCGAATTCCGCTTGAATCTGCTGGGCCTGGTGTCCCGAGCCACCCTGGGGCGGTTCCTCGCCGAAACTCAAGCCGGCGGTCGATGCCTGGGCCGGTTGTTGGCCTCGCGGTTGCGGTTCCGGAGCTCGCTGCTGCTGCTGCTGCTGCTGCTGCTGCTGCTGCTGTTGTTGCTGCGCTTGCAGAAGTTGCGCCTGGAGCTCTTGTTGCTGCTGGAAGTGCTGGGCAGGATAGAGGTTCGCTCCGGGCGCCTCCTCCTGCTGCTGGAGAGCCGCCGACTCGACGGAACTGAGCGTAGCCAGGGGGTTAGACCGGGTTAAGGGATACGGACTCGGGGACGCGAGCTCGCCTTTGCCACGTGTTGCCCTACCAGTCTTTCTGACCGAACCTGCACACTCTTCTGGGATTTGCGGCATCGGTCGCTCGCGTCTACGCGAACTCGCTAACTACATTCTTCTACTGACTGAACTGG
>NW_011948429.1:5523519-5542541 GCF_000503995.2 Ceratosolen solmsi marchali
ACGGGGGGGGGGGGGTGGAGCGTTTTCGCTTAAGGGTTTTATAAAACCGAGCGATCCATTCGCCATTGCGTCTAATGCGCCTCGTACTCTCGTTATCTCGTAAAACTCGGCGAAAACGTCGTCGACGGACAATTTAGATGGACCAAGCTTTTTATAGTCGCTCGCTTATCCACGAGAAACAATGAATTTACCGTCTCATAATTATTGGCACCGCATCTGCTAGTTCGTACGTACGAACGATATAGGGATCATAGGGATGCTAAGGGTGGCAAGGAAGAGAATTCACTACAACACGTCCTACCGACCGCTGCAAGCTAAAACCCTCTTAATCCCATCAAGTGGAAATCACGTGGCTTAAAATGCTAACAAATGTCTATTTAGCAGCTGGGAGCAATGGTAGAGGAGTCGCAAAGCTGGTGGAGATCGAATTGGCTTTAGATCACCGATACCATCAGCATTATCGTACTTATGTCGCGAACGAAATAGGAGAAAAGGATAAGAGGCACTGTTGTGATTCCACGCGCGTAAAATTAGTAACGCGGGACGCGCAAGGTTTGGCCATCCCGAGGATACTTATTGCGGGGGGTCCGGGCGATAAAGCGAGCGGCATCTCCGAGTACTAGCGATCGAGTCCCAGAATGGGGACGATTTGCGCTGTATACCATAATATTTCTCGCCGTGCGCTCTGCCTGTCCTTGTCGCGCCGAGGTGAGCGACCGCGATCGCTGACGGAAGTTGCGCTCCAGTAGCCCCACGCCATTCCGATGCGCCGCCGCCGTCGTCGTCGACGTCGCCGCCGCCGCCGCCGCCGCTGCCGCTCCCGCTGCCGCTGCTGCTACTGCTACTGCTGCTGCTCTGGATCACTTGGATTTGCGCGGGCCCTCGGTCACGTGCGCTCTCTCCTTTCCCCGTTTCCACACCCTCTCACCTCACGCGCGCACGCACGCACGCACACTCACACGCACACACACCCTCTATCTTACTCTCTTTCCCCTTATCTGTCTCTGAAACTCGCTCTCGTGTCTAGCTCCCTCACTCCCTTCCCCTCCTCACACTCTCTCTCTCTCTCTCTCTCTCTCTCTCTCTCTCCCTCGCTCTCCCTTACTCCCCTTCACTCTCTCGCTCTCTCGCTCTCTCACCCACTCACTCCTCCAATTGTTTCGTTCTCAACAGCCGCTCAGCTATGCAAGCGCAACGTTAATGAATATGTCGTTCCTCCGTTTGTTGCGCTCTCGACGCGACCCCGTGCACCTCTCGTATTTACCTCCAGCAAGATTGACGGATGGTCCTTCTAGAGCTCCATTTCACTTGTTCGCGATGGAGTTTTACCTTCGCCCGGGAAGGAAGGTGAAAGTATCATAGATAAAGAGAGATAGATAGATGGATAGATAGATAGATGGAGAGAGAGAGAGAGAGAGAGAGAGAGAGAGAGAGAGAGAGAAGAAAGTAGACAAAAGCACCGGTGCTGAGATGGATCAATGCTCCTGGGGACGACGGCACGGTGACACCTCTAATAGTTTTTCTTTGCCACGACCCGGGTGTCGAATTCTCGGCTGAGCCTTGAAATTCGCAGGGACAGTACGTGTCCCCTCGCCGGAGGCCGGTTCCTGGGCGGAGTCGCGCGGGCAACCTCCTCGTCGGCCTCGGGGATCGGCGAGGTTCAGCGAGTGATGCGGGATACACAGCTCCTGTCTAGCACCTGAGGGGTGCGACGTCGAGTGTCGAGGAGCCAGGAGGAGGAGCTCTCGCTGAAGAGCGGATGATCGGGCCCGAGGCGCGGATATCGACTGTGGTGAGTTGCGTTGGCGCTGCCACCGTCGCCGCCCGGCGCTCTCTCTCTCTCTCTCACTCACTCACTCACTGCGCGCACACACATGCACATTTGGGGCTCGTAGAGCGCAAACTCGCGGACGGCGCCAGCGCGACCGAGCGTCACTTCGCTCCCCTCCCTCCCACCCACTGGCTTTTTGTTCCCGAGGGTTCGGCCGCCCGTGTTCACCCACTCATCCACCCTCGCGCCGACTCCGGCTGCGAGTTTCAGCCCGGCTAAGGTATGCTCCCTCGCTTTCAAGCGGCTATGTGCCGACGCGGTGAACCCGACGGATCGAGTGCGTGCCCCTCCCTCCATTCGCCGCCCCCGCCCAAAGGATCGCGCACCGCACCCGCTAACCGCAAGGACGTAGAAGACGGGAGGCCGGGAATGAGCTTGACGTGTGCGTAGACTCTCGGGCAGGACTCCCTCGGCCCCCGACTGATAATTGCCAAACATCGAAACTGATGCGCGCGACAATCTTTGTTGGCAGTATTATGATTATTATTCGCCATCTGCTCGTTACCATAACATTAGGGATTTATTGATTTCAAGCGAATGATAATGATCGATGCTGACGACCGTTCGTGAACGATAAAGGTAAATCGACCGCGTCGTTTCTCCTTCGTTTAATCGGCAAACTTCGTACACAGTCATTTTGGGGCAGTTTAATGATTTAAGAGATATTGTTGATTAGTGACTGGTAGTGGAGTTAAACAAGAATGAAGCTAAAAGCTAAGAGAGAGAGAGAGAGAGAGAGAGAGAGAGACGATATAATTGTGGAATGTACCGTCCATCCCCATGTCGGGATTGCGAATCATTAAAAAGTAATAACTGCCTTGAGAACGGTAAAAATAAGCATTTATTGTTGTATGCAACGAGAGAGGGAGACAGACGAAGTGACTGAGAGTGAGAGAGAGAGAGAGATATGGAGGGGAAAATCAATGCAATTAAACTAAATTCTAGTATTACGAGGAAATCTGCACTCCTGGGAATAAATAATGATTTCGCTCTCGCTGCAGATTGTGCAAGAGATAAATTATTTACTGCATTAGCTTCAATTGGCTATTTACTCCTACTTATTTATCCAAAATTCTTCCTAGAGATCCTTGCATTTTGCGTATCTCTGCGGATTCGAGAACCAGCTTCGTTGATAAGAGGCGGCGCGTTATTACGCAGTTATCAAAGGACAAAGACGTTCCGCTTAAGAAGTAATTCAACAAGATGATTATCCCTCGGCATCCTAGTAACGACGACTATTTTTATTTATTATCCAATGACCTCCTTCTCTCAAAATTGCTAAATGACATTAATTAATGCATAGGCAACCGAAAGCTCGATTATTCATTGAGAGCAGCAGCTTTACGATACAAAGCTCATCTACTTGGTGCTCCTCTGATAAATGCAGATTACCGTACAAGCCAGTGTCTTGCTTACATTAGTCTGAACCTAATCTGGATATGCATAAGGCATTGCCGTGTCGTTTAAGCTCCGACAAAATCGATAATTTCTACAATCAAATCCATAATTGAGCATCGGTTAAGCAAAATTCCCGCGCCTCGTACATTTCATCAACAACGATAAAATGCTAAATAATAAACGTATGCTCGATGCAATCGGTATATGCATGCCGACGAGCCACTTTCTCCGATCATCGATCTTACCGCGCGTCACTGTGACAGTGCATGCACTTTTGTCGCGGATAACAATTGGACATTTTAGATAATTTATTGTATCGAGTGGAAATATACGTTAAGAGTATCGAAGGCACATGGGCCCGTTACTTGTGTATGAACCCATTGAATTGACCGTAAAATACATTCTTCAAGATAATTGAGAGCATTTAGCCCGCAGTTTAGCTGCTTATAAGTCAACCTGACGAGGAGGAAATTATTAGCATAACATCGCTCTGACATTCGTTCCGACATTTTCACATACAAACTTTCGAGTAAATTGAATTTTCCACTGTACACATTATGCAGATGAGCGGAAATTATGTCATCGAGACGCTTACACGTTGCCCCCGCGTCCCCTCTTAATGCAATCACTACCATGCACATTCCCATCTAATATTGTCCTTAATTAAAAATGAATAAACCGAGATAAACATCAGCAAACCTGTCATCGGGATATCGAACGAGTACAAACATGTCCGTTACGCGTGTCCTTCCAAGGCAAAAAAAAAAAGAAGACTTTCGTGAACGTCATCATTGGCCCAAGGAACGTGTATCCCTTCGTGAGCGCTAGGTACGCGAGTCTAATGACGGAGAAGAAAGCAATCCTTCCACTCCTGACATTCTTTAAATACACGAGAGGGAGTGCGGATCGCTCTGAACCCCGCCGAAGCTTATCGGCACACTCCGCCAGGCCGCGTTCATTGGACAAAGACAAACGCCAAACAAGCCGACCGGGACGCGGGTGCAGTTGTAGGTCAGCACCGAAGCGCCCACATCAGACACGTACGTGTTCCATGACGAGGATGAACGCTCACCAATTGCCATTGTCTGCGTATTGTTGGTAGGTCGGCTTGGAAAGGTGGGGTGAGGGTTGGGGGTGGGGTGGGGCCGAGCTGCGGAGAGTTGGGAAAGGGCGACTTACTGATCTTTATATTCGTCCTAACGAGAAACGTCGGATATCCTTGACTTTTTTTTTTATATCCGAGACCAAAAAAAAAAAAAAGTATATATATATATATATATAAATACATAAAATAATTATTATAAGAATATTATCGACTGTTCTCTAATTTTATATCAGGACTAAAATTTTTGAAAATATATCGCCGTAGCGTGTTTCCAAGGTCCCTGCAAAAGCTGGAACTTGTTAATGTACGAACGTCATTTGTCCCTAGGATAAATTTATTTTCATCGCACGATCGTATAGATCGACGTGAGCATGTATTACAAATAAAATTTAACTTAAGAGTTACATAATAATAATGCTTCGTCAGTCCTCTTTCATTTCCACTATGATCAACTCCGATGCAACTCTACCGAAGTAGTGATTGTTATTCTGTTATTCTGATAAACGATATAATAATAAACGTGAATATTGCCGGTTCTGGCGACAAACTTCTTCAATCGATAAAGAAATCATTTCAAAACTATTTTAGACAATATCTACAGACAGAATATCTAGAGCCTACCGTTCTATCATTACTTTCTCAACTTTTCAAATATTAACTATCGGTGTTAATTATATATATTTCACTTCCATAATGAGGGGAGTTTTTTTTTTTTTTTTTTTTTTTTTTTTTTTTTTTTATATTAATTAAGATGTTTAAATAGCTTTTAGTGTTATTTCATATTCATTATAAATAAAAAAATAAATAAATAAAAAATTCAATGAAAAAAAAAACGTTATCATTAAATTACAAAAAATGCCATCTTCACGTCTAATTCAATCATAAAAGAAATCCGAAAGATGTCCAAGACTAGACAGGTTGTATATCACATTAACTGGTTCCGATCGAATAAATTTCATAGCGCGAATAAATTTTACGAACTAAAGCTTATGCTCGCAAAATAATTTATACTATCTTTATCTGTACTATGAAAAATTATATTTTATCCATTTTTATGCTTTTTTTTGTTTGTTTTTGTTGTTTTGTTCTTTTTTTTTTGTTTTTCGTTTTTGTTTTGATTTTATGAGCCATTAATTGTAATATTGCGATTAAACGATACTTTCAATTGCTTATTTGATTTTAAGGAAATTTTGTATTTAATGGACTGGGTATGGTATCGAGGAAAGTTTCTAATTAATTACATTAGATCATGTAAGGACACTTGCAAGTTTAATTTTAATCGTTCAACTAATGTCACTACTTTTTCTTGTCTATTGTCACTTACAGGCTACTTAATTGTTCTAATTTTCACTTTATTGTCACATCGAATCCAACAATCTGTAATTTGTAATATCATGGAAAACATCTCGATATTAAAAATGCTTCAACAAAGTAATAATGCATATGGGATTTAAAATAAACATTTAATTTTATTCGAAATATAATATTTTCCAAAAGTAGCTTAGCGACAATATATAGCTTATCCTTCGGCACATCCTTTCATGAAAATTTGCCAAACATCATGTGATGTAGTTTTACGACTACTTAAACGTAATATACAACTTTATCATGCATAATAGAAAAATTAGATTAACATAAAAGGAATTTCAAATTCTGTGACATTGAAGTGGCAACGTGATTCATAAATTGTAACATGCCATAAATAACAAAACAATGCACGTACTTTTACCAGCCTTGCGTCGAACCTACAGGATTCGTAAATTCAACTTTTAAGCCTTTGGAATGTTAAATTCAATCTTGCAGCCTTACTTTAGAAAAATACAACCACAAAGTATTCTATCATTTAATCATAGAAATTAAAAATGTAAGGAATCAAGGATATGATCGTTGTAGCTATTTTATATTATTCTAAACCGTTGAAAAGTCAATTTGAAATTTATTGCAAAATAAAAGATAAAATTAAGTGACGTGAAATCATGTTTAAAAGGAAAAAACTGGTATTTCATGGTAAAAATCGCAGTCGAGAATACATGAATTTTATTCCTTGAATCAAATTCCGTATACAAACGATAAATTCTAATTCTCGAGTAATAAATATTCTCATACAACATATTAAATTTTGTTATACGTTCGGTACGTTCAGACGTAGAGTAGATCTTTATGGCTATGGCTGTCGATATTATCACGTATTCGTCTAATTTGTATTTCTTTTCGCGTATTAAACAACTTCGAACGACAGTAGTTTAAACAATTAGCATTAAAGTGTAATGCCTTACCTTCAATTACTCCTCCCCAATCAATCCATCTTACTGGCATTATAAGAATTACTAAGCCATGTAAGCTGATTAATTCGTAATACTACACTAGTATAAATAATAGTTAAAAAATTTTTAAGTAATTTAATTGTCAAGGTGTATTGCTTTAACATGTATGAGAATGTCGAAGAGGAAAATATAGAGAATAATGGGGAAAATATTCTCCGAACTTTGTGAAGAGAAGTCTGAAAGAGCCAGAGGAAAAGAGTACGAGTGAAAAGTACTCGGTTCGAAAAATACTCTCGGAGAGACGAAAATTTTATCTAGAGCAGGATCAAGCAAGCGAGTCGTTTGCGATATTTCGACAAATGCAGTTTGAATTAGGAACAGAGAGAGAGAGAGAGAGAGAGAGAGAGAGATGCTCACAGCAAGGTCGAATACACTATTTAATTTTTCAGCGAGTGCTCCAATCTTCCGGATGCCCTCGAGGAAAAGCGACTCTTGTCGATGGTCATCTTAACGCCGCGTATGTGCTAAAGAGTGACATTGAGAGCCTTCGTGTCCTCCCATTTTTCCTTACATTAATTGCCATTTGGCAATTTCCCAATTTATTCATACAAAACAATCGAACCCGCAAGTTACATATTCTGTTGTCTACACGAATGTTAGAAATGTATTCGGTTTTTGTGTCGACGCGTGTACGTATATTTACGAATTGATTTACGTAATTTGAAATGTCGCAGCTCTTGGCAACTAATGACGGAACAACTTTCCCGAATGAACATAAAACTTAACTCTCGTTATGTATATCTCCAAGAAATTCACCAACTTTAATCATGAGCTGTAATTAAAGAATTATATTTATATAGGTTTGGTACATTCGATGAATTTGTCTTTGTTATTAATCATCCGTGAAATATGGGCGGTAACGTAAAAATTAAACGTACAGCTCTTATGGAAATAGTTGAGTTCAGTTTATTCAATTGTCCAAATATTAGATCAAAATAAGCGATAAAGCATTTCCAGAAGGTGGTATGATTTTATATTCTGTAAATATGCAATAGACAAGTTTAACTAATGTTAATGACATTAAAAATTTAATGCTCAAATGAGGATTATTTCATTTAGCATCGACGATATAATCAATAGAAAGCTGCGAATGATTTATGTGCGATAAATTTGTCCAGACAATCGTCCAATTCTTATTTAGTCATTATTGTTACGTAGTTTACACAGCGTATTTATGAAAAAAAAAAAAAAGAAAAATAGAAAAACAAAACAAAACGAAATAAAAAACATACTTTGCATGTCAAACTACAACAATTATATCCAAGAGCCGTAAAATAGTATGGAAAATTGTCAGTAATTTCAAACTTTTCACTATGCCATTTATATTGTTTGGTCATCTCAGCCTTTTTTTCCTGTATCCTATTAATAGTAAAAAGAAATGAAAAATTAATATTAATTTAACAGCGACGTATCGTGAAAAACAATTACGAAAATATAAAAGCAAAATAATAATTTGTCAATTGTATTAGATGTTGCATTAGATATAATAAACCTAAGGTAGCCAAGAGTTGTAGCGATGACGAATGAACTGTAGATTAACCAGTGAATTAAAAATAAAATACTAACTGGGTTAGAACAGAGTTTAATATAACATTCCTCATGTTAGATAATGTTTATATAAATAAACCGAATGTATTGCCATTAAATATTATGAAATGTTTATAAAAGGTATAAAAAAAAAAAAAAAATAAAAAAATAAAATAAAAAAAAAATAGAGAAGAACGTTTCTTGCTATAATGAGTTTATTAAATGAGCTATATTAATAGGAATCTAAAGAGAGATCTTATTTTTTGTGTCATGCAATTATAAAAATGTTTACTCGTCGATTTTGCTATTACTAAAAGTATTTATATGAAGTTTTGGGTTGACAACGCCTACTGCAGTTATCGTAATAACATTGAATATATCATTTTGACGGTTTTATTATAAGCATTTCCATGTTATAAATAATATTATCGCTAAAGAAAAAGAAAGAAATACGAAATAATTTTGCATTGAAATTTATAAATAAAAATACAGGCTATCTTTTCCATACTACTGTATTTTGTAGATTCGTTAAAAAAAAAAAAGAAAAAAAAAAAAGCTTTCAGTATTTTACGTAGAAAATCACCTTAAAAAGTTTCTCTCGCGAATATACGGGTCGCGGGAACTCGTGTGTTTGAAAACAAAAAAATTCTTGATACTAAAATACATTAAAATGAGAAAGCATTGAAAAATTCGAAAGCAACATTCATACAATTCGTGCAAAATGCATGAAAAACTGTCGACTGAATACGTGAATACGTGCAACGAGACTCGTTTTACATTCGTAGAGTGTGGAAGCTGTGCGATGTGTAAAGAAACTTTCACGACGATAATTTGGACAGATTAGCGAATCCTCTTCATCTAATAGAAAAATTAAGCATCTTTTAATGGATGCTCTTAACGAAAAATTGCATTGAACGCATTTACAATTAATTAAGCTTAAATATAAATTCGACTCTTCGTAATTGTTAATGTTGAAAATTTTGAGTTGGTTGAACAACATCATTAGCCTGCTTAAGGGCGTTTTTATAACGTATACGGTAATAATTTATTATTAAATCAATGATATCAATCGAGATGTAGGGTATTATTATGTAACGAGGGAATATTATTTAGGCTGAAAAGAAAAATGAAAAACACGTCAATAGTTACGATCAACGACATTAATCTATCTAATATTTCTTCTCCTGTCATTGTCAAAAATTGCAGGTCGAAGCAAAACCAGTATCCTTTTGTGAATGCGTGTCTGTGTGTTGGTGGGCTCGCGCGCGCACACGTTTTAAATTTTATACCAATTATCTGTTGCAATCATTTGCATTTAGAATAGAATCAGCAGATGAGAAATAAAACATTTACCGATTCGTATTAAGCTAAAACATTACATTCAGTCGCAGTTTGAGTTGTAATCTGTTTTCATCCGACTTATTTACTTAGTGTTTATACCCTTAATACGACACCCTAATTGATCTCTGCAATTTGGACAATTTTCTAAACTTGTTTGCATAAATGTTTAACGGACTTGTAATCTTTTTTGTACAACTTAATAACAGAAAAATATTTACACAATGGATTATATATCAATTTCATTGCAATAAATTACGATTTATTAACTTTTTTCAACAAACGTATATTTGTTTCAAATTGCATATTTCAAGAATATTACAACAAGTCTATCAAGAATATTACATCAATCCTAACCTCTAATGACCCAATTTGTCGGATAACTAATGAGATTTTTAAAAACCGAATACGCTCGCGCATGCGTATAAAATACAAACAAAGTTTCTATATATATATATATATATATATACGTAAAATAATTAGATTTAAAATTTTGAATTCTAAAAGTTATATTAAGAATTTGAAATATCAATGTCAGGTATGTAATAAAAATTCGGTCCTCATTGATTTTAATTAAACAAAAATATACATTATTCGTTGAATAAAAATCGATTGATCAAGAACCAATTTCTCACTTAAAAGCTAAACTGGAATTTAAAGTAAATTTATGCAGCATTTGTCGAGACGTTTTCCCCATCGGTTTTAAATGCATAATTTTGAGTCGAGTGCTTTTAAACTTTTCATGCTCTGTCTCAAGTATTACGTGTGACCAAAGTTTGGATTACGCAGATACTTTTGTCGATATTATGTGAAATTAACTTTACATTGTGATAGTAAATTGATAGTAAAAAATTTTAAATAATTGACATTGAGATATTATAGGTCGTGTACTCGAAGATGGACTTTTCCACAAACAGAATTCACTACCGAATTGACGTACGCATTGGAGAGGTAAAAACTGCTGATTCATCGATACTCTATTTTCTTATGTCATTAGAAGCATTTCATTCCGTTTAATTTATCCGAGCCCATCGAGGTAAAACTGAGAGCCCAATTCCAAAAAACGATGAGCTACTTAAGTTGTTCAGCATGAATATACACAGCGAGAGCGAGAGAGAGAGACAGAGAGAGTGAGAGAGAGAGTGAGAGTGAGAGAGAGAGAGAGTTAAAGAGATAGGAAAATTGTTTTTTTTTAGGCTGATTAACAAAGAAATCATCTTACGAAGCTTTCATTGTCCGTAAAAGCATTGACGCATCGGTTTAACCTTCACATAATTAGCAGCGCCTAGCACGAGCAAAAAGCTCGTATAAGAGGAATGAGGCTTGACCAAAGACTTGGGAGAAGAAATAAATGTGAGTCGGGATTTAAGCGCGAATAGGAACAACAACTGCGAGGATTTGCCAGAGACAAAGTGCCACAGATGAATCGGCCGCAGCTCTTGGGAGAAGTCGGAGGGGCCGATGACTTTATCCCGGTGCTCGCGTGGCTCCTCCATGATTTTCATGCTTTATCGAGAGCCGATTATATTCCTCGGCGGTGCTCGATCCTCTCGTTCCGCGACTCCATGGTGACAAGCCGGAAAATGAATCAGCCTTTTGCCACTCGTTACTCTCTATCAGCCGCTATTGTTTGAATTGGAAATTCGAATGGGAAACCTTGAGAGGTGCATCCGACAATTTGCCGCTTACTTACGATCACGCGATTGACCTGGCGTACGAGAGAGAGAGAGAGAGAGAGAGAGAGGAGAAGGCGAGGAGGATTTTGCGTAAGGATAGGAGTAAACTAGCAAGAATATATTTTGCCAAGTGGCTGACAAATTGAGTTGCGGGCGAATTTTTCTTTGACAATTTATGGATAGCGCGATGCTGCTTGGATATTACACATTTTCAGGACTCTGCGAATTAATAATGCTCCGTCCCTGATTAAATGTCGAATATAAGTGCATTTAAAAGTTTTTGCTTATACTATGTCGGTCGAGATGTACTTTTGCACATAGCTATAGACTGTTTAAGAATTTCTCATACAAAATATACAAATATGGATAATTCGATAAAAGAAACTCTTTGTATGCTCTTTTTTTATTTTGGCATTTTATTCCAGCGTTGCTAACTGATGGATTTATGAAACTTATACTGAGTTTATTTACAACTCCGAGCTTAATTCAATGGTACTAGGGTGCGTGAAATTTCGTTGACTTTCCTACAAAAATACCTACTATAGGAGAAAAAA
The DNA here is from genome assembly GCF_000503995.2 of Ceratosolen solmsi marchali. Lineage (NCBI taxonomy): Eukaryota > Metazoa > Arthropoda > Insecta > Hymenoptera > Agaonidae > Ceratosolen > Ceratosolen solmsi. Next base: position 5,535,273 of record NW_011948429.1, read on the forward strand.
ATACACACGTTATGGAAAATTTCGCCATCGATCGACAACAATTCGCAAATTTTTATGATATTACATTTTTATGATTAACCTTGCTAAATTCTATTGTTGATATAAGTAGTCGAAAAACTTTATGATCATTTATTTTTGAATGTAGTATAAGCTGGGATCAGCCGACCTTGTGATTCTTAGTGCGATAGAATCAGAATTGGAATCTAGATCTCATGAAAAAAGGAATATCCGTTGGTTTAAATAACGTGCTCGTTCGACTAAAGGGAAATCCAATTGAGCCGATAAGCGTAAAAAAGTAACAAAAATTGAGATAAAGTACAAATTTTGTAGCGAGGAGTCGATCGGCATCACCGTGGAAACGAATACAGTGAAAAGCATCGCCAAGAGGAGGATTTTCGAATGGCGGTTAGATAAATACGATAAAGGACTGCCAAAGAGAATAATTTGCTGAGCGACAATTTTTCAAGACAATTAATTTTAATGAAAAATGACGTAAAATGATTATTTCTTGCTATTTTAAGGTGGTGAGAACAATGGTTGATTGTCCGTTAATCATTGTGATTTAAATGCCGAATATACTTATGCGAGCAAAGGTAGCAAATCTAAAATTTTCATCCTCCATTAATGATAAAATACAATTAATTTATTTCAAATAGAAATATATATTACCGATCCGATTTAACGTTTATATCATTTAAATGTTAAAAGTTAGATTTAAATTTTATTAAGCTTACATATATATTTCGTTTAATTTACGCTAGTTAAGTTTACAGGGGCTTACACATGTTTTTTTTTGTTTTGTTTTTTTTTGTTTTTTTTTTTTTTTTTTTTTTTTTTTTTTTTTGTTTTTTTTTTTTTTGTTTTTTCTTTTGTTTTTTGTTTTTTGTTTTTTGTTTTTTTTTTTCACCACTCATTCAGTCATATTAATTAGAAACATCGCTGCGCATTAAGATAATAATCCGATATATAAAAGTGCTTACTGCAATTGTAATTGCAATTATTATTATTATTGTCGTTGTTGTTGTTATTATCATAACTACATAACTATTATCTTAAACGAACAACATGATGTAATAGGAATGTAGATTATTGTGAGTTTTGTTAGGGATTGTAAATTGTACCTGAGGCAATGCATAAAATAGTTAGTTTGGTATGTTGCTTACTCTGGAGATATAAAAGTTTTGATTCCAATAGAATAGATGAGAAAAATCTTTTCAACTGAAAGGCATATGCTACCTTGATCTAAAAATCTTTAATTGCCGCTTAAAATAATTTCTATACTTTAAAGTCTAAAATAGCGTTTAAAGAGTTTTCGCTCGAGTGCGTGTAGATTAATAAGGCGAATCAAATATCGAACCTCATACTTATTACTGTTTATTATTACGTATTTAATGCTTAATTATTACAAATATTTGTCGTTATATAATTCTTTATGAGGTCGTTCTTTGCCGCTTATTATAATTAATTTATCCGCGATATATAAGCCCACTCGTCAGCTTTTAAGTCTACTTAATTATCGTCTCTATCAATACTTATCTTTATCTACGCAAGACTCTTTCGTTCGCACAAGACTCTCTTTTCCTTACGCTCATACAAGTTTCGCCATTTAAATTGTGGATTAAGTTAATTTGTAATATTGTTATAATGAAACTTTTAAGCCACGAGTCTAATGTTTTCTAGAGTTTAATGGCCGAAACCACCAATGTAATATCACAACGTTCCTTTCAATATTCTCATTATAAATGAGAATGAATATTCCAATATATCTTGGGATTGTTAACGGTTTAATTAGAAATGCTAAATAAATAATGTCGGTGACCAATAATTACACCAAGTCTACCTATCGTAATCACTTTATGCACATTTTAAAAATACTTAAAAACTTAAATTAAGCTTTAACAATAATTGTCCCTACGACTACTATTTGAAAAATTAACATAATAAAATAAGCCATAATTTTTAATCAACAATAAACTCTCTGTAATATTGTCCAATAAACAGCGTGGAAAATAGGAGCCGACGAATGACAAAAATGTGCCGCGACATTGATTAACCAAGTCAAAAGCACTGACGCAAAACCAAACAAACAATACAATGCAAATTTTCGGCAAACAGAATGAAAGATGGAAGCAGATAGCGATATGCCCGGGACGAAAAATTCCATTCGTGAGTCACTTTCTCGCATTATCGCCGACAATCCGACAAAAGAGCGACTTGTAATCTCAGACGTTAGAGGCGGCGTGGGAGGAAAAAGATAGGAGAAGCGACATAAGTGCGTCTCGCGTTCGTAAAACCACGACTTTTTACATGGCCGTCCCTTTGGCACATTTCAGCCTGGCTTTTCACCGACTCCTTACTCATCGTCCGTCTCGCGTCACGATCCTTCCCTCGCTCTCACCGCTAATGCAAGCCACGCCGGGAGTCTGCGTCATCTCGACACGTTTCGCGCGCAAACTTTTTTCCTCTCCATTTTGACCGGATAAAAGTACGAAGCTTTTAACGGCTAGAGACCGTCGGCGCTCTTTATCTCTTTTCTGAGGCTGCTGTGGTTATGTTTAGTTTGCTTCGTAATACATTGTCAGCGTTGCCCCTCTCTCGCCCTTCCTATTCCTTATCGTACATTGGTTAATTACTTTTCCCATAATGTACTTCTCCGTTTCCTTTGATTACCAATGCCTTAGAAGCCTTACAGCCTTGTTGCTTTTCAAGCTACATTTTATTATTGAATTCCTGCCATTTAACAGATAAACAATATTGTTACTAATAATTCATTTCTCTTAATAATATTATAATAGGCGTAGTGGCTAAATTTCATCGTCTTTTGGAGAGAAAACTTTATGAAACTGATTCGGTTAAAAATTATCTATTTTGTGAAATGTATCGTATGGCAATAATCATTCGTCCAAGTCGAGTTCCAATTTTAATAAAGAAAATCATCAAACACGACTGATGTTAACTTTACTATTAAGACCCGATAGATAACCTTATATTATTTTCTTTCATTTTGACAAATATGCGTGTACTTTAGGTAAAAATTACTTCTCGATAAAATAATAAAGGCTTAGTGCCGTGTAATGTACGGCAAACTTATATTTAAAAAGTTGAGATTTCATCGACATTGAAAATATCACTTGATAATTTATTTAATATAATGGAAAAATGCATTATTTAACTTTATGTTCCGAATAATTAGATATTTCTTTGAAGTATAACGATGTACTGTAAACAAAGACATTGTCTTTGTCTTCTAATACACTATGTCGCTTTATGGTCTATTTTTGTCTAAACAGAGATTTTTTTTCTTTCTTTCGTTCTTTCTTTCTTTCCCTTCTTCGTGCCTCGTATTTACGTAGTTGTGTCGGGACTTGAAGGTGAAGTAGGCATTGCCTAGTATGTGCAACATTTAAACAATACAATAATAATTTCAAGCGCTTTAATTCAATCGAACGTATAATAATAATAAGATACTGTCTAAGGTTATAATCAACGGTTCATTTACACATTGCTCTATCTCTATTGCTATTTTATTTATTCTATTTTACATAAGAGGATGTTTTTTAATTTACAATTTAATAATTTATAAAATAAACGACAACAAGAAAAATTCAAAAACTACTACTGTTACCAAGCTATTCATCGAATGTTATTTCGCTGAATTACAAAGCTATACGAAACACATGCGTGCAATAATATTTTCTGATATTTCGTAAGCAGTTTAAAAATCTAAATATTAACAATAATATATGTAATATTTATTATTTAAATCAATGTTTAAACAATGATAAAAATGTATGGATTCGGTGCTTGAAAATAATGTATGAAATTATGAATTAATCGATTTATTATTTAGCATCATAATAAAGTAATCCATATATTAAAAATCAATATAATTGAAATTTTTCTCGTTTATCGCAATCCCATGCTTCTTCTATAAGCATTATCGTAATTGCTTAAAATACAGGTGAAAAAATTGATGAAAAACAAAAAAAAAAAACAAAAACAAAAAAAAAAACACATAATAAATGCTTAAAATACACGTTAAACGAGTATGCGCGAAATACGTGCTAATATAAAAATAATGTTGAAATAAGATTTTAAGCAGTGGCGTAAAGAATATAAAAGTTATTAAAAGAAGCTAAGCGTACATCGAGTCGTTAGTAAGACGGTCAAAATTTCAATTCATTAATGAAATTAAGAAGCCAGCCTCGCTATAACAACGTCATTACAATCAACAAGTATGGTTAATAGAAGTTTTTAGCCATTAAGTAATCGCGCAATATTAACTTCAATTTCACTCGACTCAATTTCCATACAAACACACAAATAATAATTGAGTTTTCAATGATTTCATTCGGTTTAATATAATAAAAATGAGTTTATCCCCCCCCCCCCCCCCCCCAAGCCCACAACCCCTCCCCGCCACAATCGTTACAGATGTGCCTCTAATTAATATGAGAAAGTCCGAAGACTAGAAGGAAAGAGTATCATCTACTTCGCTGTATTAATAACATCATTGACAAGAGGTTGACAGCGCGTCAAGCGCTTTATCGATTATGTCCATCTGGAAATGGTGTAGGTCAGTTGATAAGGAGAAGGAGGAGGAGAGGAGGCATCTCAAGATGTCTGAGAGAAAATCATTTTGTTTAACAATAGGCGGTCGCGATGGCGGATGTCAATTATGTTCGTTTCATTATTATTCATACGAATCACAGACCAGCCTGGCATATCCTATGCGTGCATTCACCGAGTGATTCGGTAATTTCTTTTGCGAAACAATAATGCCAATACTTCGTAATTTTCACGCAAGTCATTAGCATAAGACTCCACACGTTTCTGCAACGAATCCAATGTTTTATAACTAACTTAGTAAAATACGATTGTGCTTGCTTAACGAAGTATTGGTGCAGTGCATTACAAACGCTTTTCAAATGTCGACTCGTCGATGTACGAATGGTGGGCATTTGGTTATCGCAAACTCATGGGACTTACGGCTCAACTGACACATCCGTGTCTACGAAGCTTATACCGAAAATGTACTAGGGATCGACCAAATTTTACGTAACGAAGTTCACGAATTCTTACATATCCTACCCCATCCTTACACTACTCAATTACGGATATTTAAATCTTTTTATAAATAATGCATTAGCATCGATGTAATACAATATGTTTATAAGTATATATGCGAATGTTCTATAATGAGTTTAAGGAGGTTTGATAAGATACAATAGGAAATCGTTAATGTAATACTCTTCAAAGTTATGAACAATTCAAAATTTCATTCCATTTAACATTAATGCAATTTCAATTGTTGCTACCTTTGTAAACGCGCAACTAACTTTCAAAATGAGACTTTACACGCTGATTAATTAATTTAACAGTATTGTGTTAAGAAGCTATCGTTTTAATGTTCATTTAATGGTAAAACGGACTTGATTGGCCTTTATTATTTATATATAAATAAGATTTATGATAACTACGGAGTAGTGATTGTTGGCAACATTAGAAGATTAGATTATTTAAGATTTAGGAGCTATAAGGTTGTAATTTCACGAGCACAACGTTTTATGTTTATAGACAAATAAAAATTTTTTTTTTAAAACCCGATCAAAATAAATTCGTTATGTTTTGGTATAGATAGTAATTTATAGAATTTTGTAATTGTAGTTTATAGAAAATATTTTTAATCGACTTACTGATTAAAATTATTATCTATTAATTAATTATTGTATCGGTAATCAATATAAATGTTAATTAATATGTTACTTTTATTGAATTACATGCATGGATCAAAGCTTTATATAAATAATTTATTATATGTTTTTAAATTAATGAACTTGCGCTACTCAGTAGATTAGATATAACCTAATCAACAATTCTAAAATAATCGATTAAAGTATTTGAAAAATTTCTTTTGTACATGAATTAGTTTATAATTTTCACTATAATCGCAGGCATTCATTTCAATACTTATTACTGGCTGTATTAGCCAACTTGAAATAATTTACATAAAATACAGTAATTTTCCAAATATTCAAGGAATAGTTTAGCATGACTTATGTCATTTGAAATTAATTGAATTTACATTCGTGCAATAAATTATTTCATGTAATTTAGTTCATTAATATTTGAAAATTATACTCAAAGTTACGCATATTTTTTGCAACTCAAAAGACGCTTTTTAATTTATTATTACAACTTTTTATTTTTCTTATTAATTTAATAAACTAAGCAGTGAATGTCATTTTACAAATGACGAGGTGATTGTAAATTCGCTTCATTATCAGCTCTTAACGTAAAAAATTTAATAACTTAATAAAAAATAATTAACGAAAAACTATATACGTGACAGAATTTGTATATTAAAAGATGGAATTTGTAATAATGGCATTTTTTTAATTTTTGTTCAATGTATAAGGTGTGCTTGAAATATTTAATCGACTTATGCTTAATAAAATATTAAAAATATTTTTCTCTATAATTAAAAAAAAAAAAATTTAGAGATGCCGTTAAATTGTCCTTATGATGATTAAATATACTTTTATATATTCCTAATATTAAACCAATTACTCCCTAAAATTAAAACATTTAGCTTCATCCGTATATATATATATATATATATATATATATATATATGTATAAAGATACGTCATTATAACAGATAAGATTTGTAAATATAACTTGTAACACCCTGCCTATGTGCGACAATCTTTATTATTCGCGAAAGGTAGTACAGTAGCGAGTAAGAACATCTAGTTAAAATACACGTTTGGAAAAGGCAATAAAATATTTTCGAATTACGTTTGGATACAATGTTTTACAATTAAAGAATGAATTATCGTGATCGTTATGCTATTCCCAGAGCCAATATTATAAATCAATATAACAATTAGAAAACGGTGCGCAAAAAACTTGCTAGCTAATCATTGATTATTAATCCAATCTATAAAAAGAGTTGCATTAAGCAAATGGAATTTACAGATTATCCTCTCTGGAGAATTTAAAAATAAACGTAGAACAATCGAAGAAATTAACAAGAAAAGTATCAACATGTGCTCGACTGTATGAAAAATTGAAGGAGCGATGCATGTAGATGAAATTCTTCATGAAATGGATTGTCTAGCGCTTCATCGAATGCTGAAATGAGAAAGAAAAAGATGACGGGCGAAGCCATAATTACATTACAAAGGACGAAATCGAAGTAGAGCAATGAAAGTTTGTATAAAAATTAATCCATATATATATATATATATATATATATATATATAT
>NW_011948429.1:5542604-5588486 GCF_000503995.2 Ceratosolen solmsi marchali
GTGTGTGTGTGTGTGTGTGTGTACGCACGTGCCAGAGAAAACGTCATGACCCGAGGAGGACAACTCTTAGGGGTTGCTGTCGGTCAACGGTCAAGGTCGTCGTTCAGGTAATTCGCATCGTATGAAAATGTTGGGCATCTTTTGTTACACCGCTCCTTCTCATTTTTTTCACAAAGAAAACGTAGAAGCACGAGATAAGAAAATCAATAATTTCATCTAATTCTCCTTCTCTCTAATTTATTTTTTCACAGGCCAAGTTCTCTTTAACGCGAAATCTTTCTATCTTAGCTTCATTTCTATTATTGAACATTTTCATGTAATCCAAGGTCCGTTTCCTTACGATTAACGTTAATTCTTAATATAATCATCTTTATATTCAAACAGCTTTATCAGACATTGTATTACATTGCCGAAAATAAAAACATGTTATATTTAAATATATTAAAATTAATTAAACATCTATTTTCTTTATAAACAATTTAATGCCTTTTTTGTTTGTTCTGTAATCCATTTATTCGTTAGCGTATATTGTAATAGTAAGTAGCGGTAATATTTAAAATTAATTATTTCGTTTTAAATTTATTTCTAATGTTTCACGAGAAAAATCGATGATAAACTTCAACTTGTTTCACATACAATTTTCGCTTCATAATGCAATTTAATCTATTGAATTATCTCTTTCCATTGCTCCGTTCTATTCAGAAAATCCAAAAAGCTCGCTGTAAAAGTAAATACAAACTCGATACATGAAATTTTAATCAAGTGACTGAATCATCATTAAGCAGCAGTGAATTGCATTAAGTTAAAATTGTAAAGCTGCGATTAGATGAAAAAATCCTTAATTTTATTTAGCTTTCATTAATCATTTATAATAATGAATTTTATAATAAAGTGTCTGAAATGTCTTAATTTTATGAAGATAAAATTATGCTACTCAAAAATAATGACTCGTGCAATATTTTTTTCAATATTCAAAACACAATACCGTCAACAGAAACTTTTTTTAAACATTACTTTCATCGTCGTGAAAATCCATTTATCATCCTTAGTAGTCAAAAACGACCAATTCCAAGAAAATATCATAAAGTACTTTATCACAGCTGTCTGGACAAAAATATGTAAAAATTTTAACTAAGAAGTCAGAAATATTTGATAAATGTAAAGATTTCATAAATTATATTAATTAAGTATAGCATAGAACATTTTCACAACGAGAAAAATATGTTTCGTACATTTTTAGTGTCTTATTATCGTTAGTTTGAGGATGAAATATTCAAAGCAAATATTCATAGCAACAAGCTTTGGAATATTATGAATTATCCTTTGGATATAGGACAATTGGTCCCGTTCAGTTGAATCCTATACATACATCGGTTTGGCACTTTTAATGCTCAAAATTATTAATCCTCGCTATTCTTTGCGAGGCACTAGTAATATATCGGGCCATTCAAAATTTTGAATAAGCCTTATTCGCCAAGGTCGATAATCAATTTTCTCGTTAATTCGTTATTATTGACGTGCTACAGTCAATTGGTCAAATTATTCGGCATAATCGTTTCACTATTAATGGAGGCCAATAATAGAGGAGTGAGGATGTTCGTTTTTCGAAGCTCCGACCTCGCTGCAACGACATATATCGTTACGGCAATAGCGAACGAATTTACGTCACATGACGTACCCGCGATTCCCAAACGAGGGGGTGGTAAAGGAAATAATCGCGCGGGTTTGCAATTACGCAATGTGCCCTCCACGCTTATTGCTTTTGCATTTTCTGGAAGAGCACGCGCAAATCGCACTCGTGACGCCGTTCGGTACGTGGAAAACCCACGCAGAATTCGAAAAAATCATCGGGCTAAAGGAGCGCGTGTGAAAACTTTTTAATTGAATTGTGAATCGGAGGTGAGTTTGGAGCGCTGTGCAGCACTGTGAGATAATTAAACTTGGACACCTTCAAATACGAAATTATTTTATCGTAATGTTCATTATAATGTTACGTTTACCCCAGTGACTTCAACTATGTGACAGTGTGAATTAATAATTCCTGACTATTCCGCTATTCACATTGAGTTTCACTGTGCATTCACACCGTTAATTATGGAAATTTTCATGTTAAATATTATAGATTTTAATGTATATAACTCACTCACGGTTGTCGTCTAAGGTCATAACTATCGATATATTGTATTTTGCAAATTTGACATTTACATATCGATCAAAAATATAAATTATTGTATGCTTGACTGATTTTATGCATTAAAATAGCATTTTCTATTTATAGTATTTTTTTTTTATTTCATTAATAGAAAATTATTTTGAAAATGCACTAGCACATGAATTAAAATGATATTATGACTAAAATTCCCTACTGGAGCGTATAATAAATAAAATTATGATCAATTTAATCGGTATATAATAAGTTGTTTATTATTTTTTTTTTTTATGTGTCATTTATTTGACATTTTTCCAAACTTTCACACAAAATGAATTTTTACAAAAGAAGTAAAATCACGTTGTACTCACAAGATCAACAAACAATTATAAATGTTTTTATTTCAGAAAATTTTTCTGTTTTCAATGTATTTTCAATATTTTTGTTCAAAATTATTATATTTGTAATTAAGAATAAATTTTTTTTCAATACATTGACTTTATAACAAGAAATTAAATTATGTTGTCTTCCCTATATACAATATATTATCTTTTAAACTAAGGTCTTTCATTTGTATACATACATGCACACGCGCCCACACATGCACGAACGCACGGACTCGCGCACTCGCGCACGCGCGAACGCCGGGACACAAACACGCGCGCGCGCACGTACACACTAAGAGATACATTCATTTACTTATTGCATTAAAATCGAAATAAGCATGTAGAATAATCATACATTTTTTTCAATTTTATTAAACAAATTTTTAACGTATACATAAAATATTACTTATGTATTAACAATATAAAGAATTTTTATATAAAATATTTCATATAAAATTAACGTTTAGCGAGAACTTGATCAAATTTATGTTAATTATTTTAATGTGACATAATGATTGACAATCTAAATTCAAATACTTTGGTCTCTTCGATTTCATAAAAAACAACATTTTTTTCTAACGTACAATAATTATTAAAAAAGCGTATTTATTATTTCATAAAAATATGTTCACACACATGAGCATATGTATAAATAACATTAGTCCCATATTTTTCCTGTACTTTTAAAACGATTTAGCTTAGGAAATAATAATAAAACTTTTGAATAATTGCATCAAAGCATTAAAAAAAATTGCTTTTTATCGATTTTTTTTTTTTTTTTTTTTTTTTTTTTACAAACGTAAATAAAATAATATACGAAGGCAAGCTACTCGAAATTAAAGTGAAAAGATCTTGATAAAAAATTTAATTTCTGAACTGTGTATTTCGTGCCTTTGCCAGAATATTCAGCAAACCATCATAGAAGGATCGTCCAACAGCTTTTTCTGTTTTCTTAAGGCTTTCCGATAAGCTTGGCTACGTCCACGTCCAGCTATAAACATCAATTTTTTCCGTTTCAACGGCTTCTGACAAGATATAAGAATAGAAAAAAGATCTTAACTCTCTCTCTTTCCCAAAGAAACTAATAATAAGGATGCATGAATCTATAACGCCCATCTTCTATCCTTCGTTCAAAATGCATTTTCATATAATCATTTCGAAGCACGTACTTTCACCATCCATATAATCGATTAGCACAGCATTACATAATTTTTTATTTACAATTTATCTTTATCGTTTATAATATAATAATGTTTTATAAAAATTTTACTTCTTTTAGGATATTTTTTAAAAGATAGAAAATCATTAAAGTATATATTCTCGTCTTTGTGACGTGTTGGTTAAGAAAAATGTGATTTATTGTCAATTTATTCTTGAATGTCTGTTAAATATTCGTCAAAAAATGGAGGATAAAAACAAGAGAAAAAAAATTGACTTTAGTATATTTTATCCATGATAATTCGTAGTTAAAATGAGTTAGATGTTTCATCGCTAAATTAATACCCAAGCAATACTTTAAAATATTTTTGAATTAGAATAAATTTTCTCATTAACTAATTGTAGAAATAATCGTATTATATCATAACTACATAAAATTCAGTTCGATATTTCATCGTTTATGAAACAAGAATCGTAGAAAACAAATAACAGGATTTGCGTTACTTAGAATAAAACTACTGATCAATATTTCATTTTAATTCCAATATATGCTTTAATGGATAAAAATTTTACAAGTTAAATATAAAGGATTGACGAACGAGTAGTCTTTACGTTAGTTAAACAATAGTATATTGATTGAAATTTGAATCTTCCAGACATAAGAATTTTATAATTTAATATGCCTTTCGGAAAATCAATTGGGCATTTTAGTAAGCTGCCAATAAAATAAAATAAAAAAAAAAAAAAAAATCGTCCAAATGAATATCCAATAATTGGATAACTGCCTAAGGTTATATACACACGCGCGCGCACACACACACACGCACAAATCTCTCTCTCTCTCTCTCTCTCTCTCTCTGTGTGTGTGTGTGTGTGTTTGTGTGTGTTTGTTTGTTTGTTTGTGTGCTTGTGCAGAGATATAAAAGTGGATGATACTTTTTACTCCACATCTACTTTTAAATTCGATATAATTGATTAATGTAATATAACGAGTTTGTACTAAAGTAAATTTTTACATTTTAAATACTTTATGAATGTAAAGTTTCGTCGAATTTATGTAATAGAAATTGCACGATGCAATAAATTAATTAGAAATATGTCTTGAACTTAAAGTTTTCATAACAAAAAATATCGACATTTTTACGCAGGTCATCAATAAATATATGCATTCACGTGGGCAAATTTGCTAGATTCTCAACGTGCAGGCACACGCTTTTAAATAAATATAAGAAATTTTTACAAAATATAAGGGATAAAATGCTTAAAACGAACGACAACATTGTATTCTTCTCCTATTGATTGCTAACATCCCCTCCTAAACCTAATGTCACACTCTACTTCAGTTAAAAAAAAGCAGAGTCGTACATTAGGCGAAACTCTGTCCTTTCCATCCAGTAATCTCGTATCTTACAAGAGAAAGCAGCCCTTATCCCTAGAGACCGATCACGAAGGACCGACCTCGGCAGCATCGACACCCGGCCAGAGAAGTACTAGACCGACGTCGAGCGAAAAATAGTCTCCCGCCGAAAATTGATTGAACTCATTATCAGCTCCAAAAGTCATCACGGCGCATTCCCTCCGGCTCCCCTCCCTCCCATATACCCAACACTTATGGTAAATCATGCAGAATTTCATGGTCAAACTATATACGATAAACTATACGCGGCTCTTTAAGGCTATAAGTAATTCGCTTAACTAATAGGAGACTCGATATCAGCGCCGCTCCTTTTCATCCTGCGACTTCCTCCTACACTATTTGCTCGAGAGACGATCGTTGACTTTTGTTCTACAAACAAACCTCGAATTATAAAATATCGTGCGTACCGAACAAAGTCGACCCTACGCCCTTTTTCATGAGCTTCTTGATGCGCGTATATAAGCCCCCCCCCCCACTCCAATCCCACCACCAGAAAGATTATGTAGATGAGCCATTAGAGCGTCTTACGCCCTTCGAGTTAACGTAACGTAAAAACAGAGCAAATCCATTGAATTAGATTTATTTTCCCGTACACGTGATTTATACGGTAAAATTATCGATGGGTCTTTCTCTTTCTCTTTCTTTAATCGCGTCTCGAATAATAAAGAAAAAGCTCCGCCAATGAATGAAACGCCGTGTCGTCGAAGGTGCTCGTAGTCAGCTTCTCTTTCTTCGAGATGCTAAACAATAGCCTCCTTTTCCAATTCATTGCTCGGCGTATCGTGCAAAAAGAGGATAAATTCAAGAGATGAATTAACGTCTTCGGAATAAATTTATTGGCTTTTGAGACTTTGTACTCGGGATCGAGGAAGCACTTTTCTCTATCGCTAAGCTCATTGGAGATTATTTGACTAATTGAGCCTTCGTAATGAGTCATCGTGTTCCCCTACCTCGGAAACATCATCGATGGGCATCGACTGTCTTTGTCTTAAAGAACTTTTAGAGAGCTTATGAACTTATATTTGACCCCCTCGTCCTAAGTCCTAAGCGAGCAACATTTATAATTTCTTTAAGACTTTCGAGTCTTAAGAATCAAAGAAAGATATAAATAAATGGTAGATCGGCGAATAACGGCAAGATCTTAAAAGCCGACATCCTTGCCAAGTATAAAAAAAAAAAAGAAAAAAAAAAATTAAAGAAAAAAAAAAAAAACTCAGTACGCACACAGGCAAAGAAACGACTCGGCGGGCACACTTGGCGCTTTACCAACAAGACTTACCGTGAATGGTGATCTCGGTGTCCTTCTCGAGCTCGTAAAGCCTGAGAGCCTCGTCGAGCTCCTGCTGGGAGGCGATGCGACAGGGATCGCCTTCGTCGTCGACCCACTTCATGGTGAACTGATCGGGCGCGGGCCCCGCGGCCCCGAAGCCGCAGATCGTCCGCATTTCCTCGCGCAGCTTGTCCACGCTGATGCCCGCGGTGATGTACGTGATCTGGACCTCCCTGGAAACGTAAGCACGTGTTCGCTGCCATCTTATTTCCTTTTTTTCTTCTCATTGTTCTCAGTCGGTTGGGCTGGGCGGGGCGGGGCGTCGCGACAAGGCCAAAGCAGTGGATGTTGAAGGGATGGCGGTGAGGGTCGGTGAGGGTCGGTGAGGGTAGGTGAGGGTAGGTGAGGGTAGGTGAGCGTATTGGAGGGGCGGTGAGGTGTGAGGATGGGGAGTAAGTAAGGGTGAGTTACAGATGGGAGAGCGCGTATGTTACCAAGTGAGACGAGGCATAGAGTTCGCAACGGCTCACGATGCGCTCGTAGCATGTTATCCAAGTGAAACAATTTATCGCGATGCAAGAGAAATTAAATAACTTTCTTGGATATCTTAATTATTAGAAAAAAAAAAAAAAAAAACGTATTGTTCAATACAAGGCGACACTCGAGCAAAAAGAACTTGCCATTCGAATTCGACAATGCATTATTATCATTGTTAAATTTAGACTTTACAATACTTATTAAGTTTCCACTTACTTATATTAACAAAGTTTTTTTTGCCATTTGATGCCAAAGAGCATTTCTTAAAAATACAATAGAATATATATATATAATCTTAAGTTAATTTGATAATTAATTCCTATGAAATTTGCAACGTTTTTAATCATATAGTTAGTTATATCTATGTATTTAATTGAAATTTTCAATTATGAATATTATCGAAAGTTTTAAGCCACGGTGTTGGAAATAATTGGAAAAACTATTGAAATTTAAGTGTAAAATTACAGTGAAATCAAATTGGAAGGGTGCGCGCTGACCAACTTGAATCAAGACTTTGGATTGTCGTGCGAATCCGTAAAAATAATTGATTTTTGCATTAGTATTAATGATAGCGGGACCTATAACAATCTGCGTCAAATAAATACACTTTCTCCTCAAACTTTTCTCATGCCTTCGGCGCTCAAATTAAACGGAAAATCCAATGAATAGGCAAAGTCATTATTCCGCTCGCGCCCTCGATTCTTCTTATACAAATTGCACAAAATTTAATGTAAAATTTCCGCGATACTTTTATTTTCATAAAAATCACTATCGATCGTCCACTTCATCATACTGCTTTTAATGATTTTATCGTTTACCAAACTTTTAAAGATAAAAATTTAATCAAACTTATTATGCTAAATTGAGGGGCATTAAATATTTCATGTATTAGTTGCTGCACTCTTATCCGATATAACAAATTGAATAATCACGTCAATATTTAAAATGTTTTTTTCAATATAATCATAAGCAGAGGAATGCTTTAATACTTGTGTTATTATTTATTACGAACTGTCACGATACAATCTCATTTTTTTATTAAATATCTCTCGCATTAAAACAATGAGCACCCAAGTACAATAAACGTGAAAAAGAAATTCGAAGCCTTAAATAACGTCCAAGTGAGTATATTTATTATTACTATTCACTCTATACATTACCCCTACGATAATTCTAGTAAAATAATTATTAGGTTCTAGTAAAATAATAATTGTTAAATTATAATATGAGAATAAGCCTAGGAATAAATGTTTCATAAAACTAATCTTTATATAACAATATGTACATCAACGATTAGTGCATCTGAACTATTTATGAGATCGTTATAATTGCAAAAATAACGTAATAATTAAAATGCCCAAGAAAAATTAAGAATGCAGCATAATTTCCCTACGTTTTCATTCTATAAGAAGTTGTTCTATAAGAACATTATACAATTTTTTTTTATTTTTATTTTTATTTTTTCTAACTATTCCTTTCGTAAATTACGAGTATCGCGATTATCGCGAGATGAATTAAGTATTATTATTCACAGACACCGTTGTAATGACTATGCAACAATCAAAACAATCATCGTTGTTCATTACGATTTGCTCAGTTGTTCAGCCTTAGAGTAGCTCGGTACTACACTACATTGTCGAAGCATAATTTTCAATTATTACAGCACAATGTCAGATGTCAAATGTCAGATGTGACATTTTGCATAATATTTTTATAATAAATACGTATGATTGTGCAGTCCGGCTAATAGTTGAATACAATAAAATTTACAATTCTATTAACAAAACATAAAATAAGGTCCGTGCGTTGTTGTATAATCATAAAAGCCAATGTGAAATAGTATCGATAAATAGTATAAATTGTTTGTATAAAATATAAATAAAATATAAGAAGGGCAAAAGGCAAATATTCAAAGCGAAACTTGTTAAATGCAGAGACCAATAAAATGTAAAATAAGACTGTCATTTCCATGTTTATTTGACATACATTGTAAACATTAATTTATTTAATCAGAATGTGGGTCATGATTTGATGGATAAATTGTTCGCAAACGCGATCGATATTATAGTTTGCACTTCGAAAGCCACCGCCAGCATTTACTTTACGTAGCCCCACCTTGGCAAACGACAACAGACAATCCTCGAGGTAATTAAAAAGTCAACCATCGATAGAACCATTGGTTGTCGAGCGAGGAATGATGGTATAGGAGGAGCGGGTGAGACGAGTGGAGGCGAATTCCCGAGCAACCATGGAAATGTCCAAAATGTTAACCGAGTCGTGGGCCAATGAAAGAGCGAGCCGAGCGACAAAGCAAAGTATCGAGGCGTTAAGTCTCCCGCGGCTCGACCACGGTAATGAACAAGGATTTTCAAGGCTCGCACCTACACACAGACAGTCAATAATAAATAATGCTCGGCTACTCACCCATTGTAGACGATCTTCACTCGAATATCCTCAGTATCCGTCGTTTGCGTGGGCATCCTCGCACGCTGAGGCCGTGCTCCCTTGCCTGTGACAATTAAACACACATGAAAGGATGGAAGATGAGAGGTCGGAAAGTGAGCTAGGTGAGTGTAAAGGACGATCGACACCGAGTCGCTCTAGTAGCGTAACGCAACAGCTCGTCCGTTTATTATTAGTTTTACGCCCGGATCTCTTTTGCTTCTTTGGCGTTAATTAACGAAGCCGTGTCAATTGCCCGATGAATTTTACGCTCTCGTCCATCGTAGAGGGTCATTAAGGATAGCAGCACAGGGTCACGCGTTAATCCTGCGACTCGTCTGTTTACTTATCGAATCGCGAAATTGATTGTCATGTGGTTAGCGATCTGCACAAAACTCGTGCTCTTTTATTTAAGCAGTGCTCGCATCTAGGTGCTTTTTCTCTTCATACGTCAGTCGAGAAGTACTAGTGTCCTCCGTCCCCCAATAACCCACCTCCTCATCATCCTTGGCTTTGACCTGGTCCAATTATTGAAAAGGTATTGCGGTGAGACGAAAGGCATTTACAAAGCCAAGCGAGCGTAGCCTAGATATCGATAAGAACGTCTATCTCTCGGGCAGGAGAGAGAGAGAGAGAGAGAGAGAGAGAGAGAGAGAGAGAGAGAGAGAGAGAGAAAGAGAGAGTAAGAGTGAGAGTGTGTGTGTGAGAGTGAGAGAGAGAGAGAGAGAGAGGAGAGCGTGCTTACGATACTTGCACATTTTTCCCCAAAACTAATTATTCGTAACGGAATCTACGTGCTCACCCCTCGGTTTTAAACCCCCCCCCCCCCACACTCTTCACTGCAGATTTGTGGAAAACCTGTTACTCGCTATGCGCTGAGCCAACTGTTCTATACTAGAGCGAGGTCAGATCAAATCGTAGACAACTACTACACGTCGCTTTCAGTGGAAGCGTGGTAATAAAAAAGAAAAGAGAACAAAACGCTCGTTTGGAAACAGTTCCCTTTCCAATGAAGTGCGATATCGCTAATTCACTTACACTTTTGTAAATACGAATTTTAAATTGCAATGTTTATATAGACGTAGTTTTATGTGCTCACCTTATTGAAAATATAATTCGTTCTCTAAGTAGCAAATGCTAATAGGTAGTAATTTTATAAGAACTATTATATCAATAAGGAAATTATGAAATGTTGTTTCTCTCAATTCTAGAGACCAGACTACGAAATATTTCAATAAAAATCCTTAAAATATTGAAGTGGATAATTAATTAATAGTATTTTATAGTCTATATCTATAATCGTAGTTGCGTGATCTTTATACTATCGGTTATTTTATTAATCCATGTTTTTCCGTTAAACTATTATCGCCATTAATTCATGCACACTCAGAAAGAGAGAGAGAGAGAGAGAGAGAGAGAGAGAGAGAGAGAGAGAGAGAGAGAGTGGTCTAATATTAATAAAACATAATATAATAAATGAAATAAATATCAACGATTTTTTTGACAATCAAATTTTCGAGTAAACAACTTAATTAAAAAATATTTTGTTATACAAGTATTTTATTATTAAAATCATCTCGTTTATACTTGTATTTTAAATCTCAAATAAATATGCTACATATTAGCGAGTAGAATTAGTAATTTTGTAGATTTAAGGAATTTAAATTTATCTTCGGCATTCGCTAACTTTAATAATTATTTAATAACAAGTTCTTAAAAGCTTTAAGATTATACACTTATTGGATAAAATCTCACAAAAATAAATGCATCGATAAGACTAATTTGAAGTATTTCAATATCTTTGAATAACAATGAAAAGGCTATTTAACTTAATTTAATGGATAATTATTTTTCAACCATAAGTAAGAGAAATAAGAGAATTAAATGGCACGAACAATCGATGAATGATAATTTGAAATTGCATCGAGCCATATCGTTTCATTTTTAAAGCTGAAATCTAATTTTAAGGAATGTCTTTTTCATAAATAAGACAACTGCACTGACAAATCTGCTAAATCAACCAATCAACTAATCGTCATTTAATCTTCGATCCAATTTTATAATATCGGTACATTTATTGTCAATTTTACTAACGTTTAATATAGTAGTAACATTAATATGGAAAAATAATAGAGTAAGTAAACATTTTTTTTTTCCTATAGCCAGTATACATTTCTTTGTAAGTGGAAAAATATGAACTTGTATGATATTTTGTTTAAATTAGTCGAGTATAAAATATTTCATATGACGGTAAACGTTGTGGACCAAAGTACAAGATATTTTTTACAAAAAACTAATCGAGTTTTAATTTTTTTATATATACAATAGACATTAGAATTCTTAACGAGAATTCGATTGATTCGATTAATCAAGAAAAGTGAAACGCGTGGCGTTAAATTTTTCATGTTTCTTGTTTGTTTTTGTTTATTTGTTTATATGTAAATGTAAAATATAGACTCATTAATTATAATTGTTAACGATACATTTCAAATTTACCTTTAAATCCAACAATAGTATATATTGTTTGCAAAACTTTGCACTACATTGCAAAAACCTTTTCACTTATATTCTTTTATAAATGCTTGATGCAAAATTTCATTTTATCTTCAACTTTTCATGCATAATAATGTCAATTATTTTATTAAATCTAATCTGCTCGTGTGCGTACATTGACTTACATATTTGTATCGATGCCCTACTCAACTTTCCATAGAATAATAACATTTACAAAAGCCCGTTCAACGATAATATCTATGCTAATATCGAAATTTCAGTAAACAAAATTAAAAATTATTCCAATTAAATGTCTAGATGAAAGGTTAATTTTAACTCATAACTGACAATCGAATGTGTATAATAGTTGAAATTAATCGACGAATCAATAAATATCATTACAGTTGCTATCGCGAAGATCTTATTTTTCCAAGTCTCAAATTAATGAGATTCGGCGCTCGTCGAATTATCTATGAATAAATGAAAGATGAGAGATGCTCCGCTGTCTTATGAAATTGCTAAGCATAAAATCTACAAGACTATATATAATTTAATTATATTTCTAACGTCTTACTACTACCACAGCGTCGGCGTCCTCGAAAATCTTAACAAAATACCTCCCCTACGAGCACATAAATGACAATTAACCATACACTAAATTTACACGTGACCTACTTTTCATTTCATACATTAGACTTCGCATCTTAGAAGATCTTTTAACCATTCTTTGCTCATATTGTAACGCGAGAGCGAGAGCGAGCACGTTGCAATTGAAATATTCACGTTTTTAACATTTGGACAAAGTACGGCTAAAATAATCTAAGAATGCAAGCTAATACAATCAGACGCGTAGCACTCCGCACTTACTGGGAATGGATAATTTTTCACGATCGTGCAGCAAAAGTTTTTTTTACCTGCATCTCTCATCCTCAACAAAGAAATCAATTGCTAATATTTCGTATAAGAATTTCGATATCCGTAGAGAATTTATAAGAATGTTGCGTGAAATTTATAGATACTCGGGCTCCGACGATGCTGCAATTTTTGCAGAACGTGACTCCTCTCCAGTGACGGTAATTTTTCACAATTCCCAAGCTTTGGCGTACCGATTTGATATTTTATCCGTCAACGATTAAAAACATCGTACAAATAATAAATCGAGCCTGCCTCCCTTTTTACTTGGAAACAAAGATAAGGAACAATCCGTTACAACTAACGTTACCTTTATTTTCTAATAAAGCATAGCTCCAATCTCGTTTGCGCCATAATTTTGTTCGCTTCATTCGCTTAAATAAAGTACGAAGTTGCCAGAATGTACTATCCCATCCCCATCCCAAATAACTAACTCCATGCAACTACTTAATTAACCATTGGATAAGTCTTAAAGTAGCCAATGGTATCTCATCCCGAGTTCGCTTCTTCAAGATATAAGCAATTCCATTTAAGTATCTTGTATGCAAAGGTTTTTTGTTGATCGACGAAGAAACGATGAAGAAACGTAAGATGAGCTTGAATATTATATTGATGGGACAATTACATGGCAATCGAGTCAATAAATTTTACTAAATACGCTGGGAATGCTAAGTGCCACCGAGCACATTTAAGCACTAATGATCGAGTGAAAAAAAAAAAAAAAAAAAAAAAAAAAAAAAAAAGGAAAAGGAAAAATTGGGGTAAAAAAACAACATTTTCAATAAGCTCTCGTTACCCGAGGTACGGGGCTATCAGTCGTACCTCTTGCACGTCCAAATCCCGAAAATATCGTTTCTGTCCTTAAGTCTAATTATATTGAATTAAATGACGGGAAAAGGTCTGTGTGTGTCAAGAATCGCGTGGAGCGTGCTCTCGTTCAAAGTACTCACGATTTTAAGGAATTATCGCGCGAAAGGTTAGCACATGATATCCAGCACGCACTATCGAGACTCTTATCGAGTCGATGAATACCAATGGATTTAGCATGTGAACGTTATAAAAATCGTTGCAAAGGTCGTCGTGATTAGTATATTTTGCCGAGCAAAGAGTGGAATGACGGTTGGGGGGAGGTGGGTGGGTGGGTGTTAATGGAAGTAGAGATGGAGGTGGGGATGATGGAGATAGAGGTGGAGGTGAGTCCCCTGATAAATGGGACGGCGGATAGACGGCATTCACAGCCTCACCCTTAAAAACTCGTCGCAGGGTCATCTCCAGGAGGAAGTTGGAGTTGAGGAAGAAGAGCTCGCTCTTGCGCGTCTTGCTCAATAGCAGAACGTAGTGGATCGTCGTCGCAGCCGTCGTAGCCGTCGTAGCCGTCGTAGCCGTCGTAGCCGTCACAGCCGCCGTAGCCGCCGTAGCCGCCGTAGCTGTCGTCGCCGTCATCGCGGGCGGGGTCCCAGTTCGCGAGTTCGCGCATGCGTGCCCGGGCCCTAGGATACGCTCGCGCACTCGCTCGCGTACGAGCTATTTGGCGTTGTCGAGTCACCAAGTGCAATATCGATCTCGCGTTTTTCCGCTATGCGTTTCACTTTCCCGAGACGCGAGCACGATTCAATCGCAATTTCGCGCTCCCCGTACGTTTAATGCTCCTCCTGCCCCTCTTGCTCGCACTCTCGACAAAGTCCCCCGTTCGATGCGCAATTCAATGCACCACCAACGAGGAAATTACGTAAGGATCGAATTGCATTCGGCTATTACGTATATTAATTTGTCATTGAAATAAATAAATGTAATTTGATAATATCACAATGCGATCTATAATGGATTATGTAATTTGTTGGGCGAGCGCAGCATCGATAAATATATTCACTCCGGGAGACATAACGACGCTTATCTCTTATCCGCCTACTTTCTAATAAAAGTTCACAAGTCCGGAATCGTAACGCTCGATTAACTCGATTAACGATAAAATTAACTCGGAGCCTCCCGGAATCAAGCGGCAAATTAAATGGTTTTTCTTTTTATCATTTCTTTTCAAGCTCCGCGGTCATCACTTTCCTCTCGTGCGATCTAATGAGACAGTTAAGGGCGACGGCCGAGACTCGACTCGATTGAAACGTCGAGGTAGAAATGCACTATCGGCAAAGCGGCCGCCATAAATTCCGAATCACGAAATTCAGCGACACCGCAAAAAATTCGCCACCGTCATCCAATCGCCAGTTAGATATCCTCCCACCCGATCTCCTTATGAATATTTTATTGGCAGAGCAGTTGGGATCGCGATCGGATCCTTTGGAATATTCATCGGCATGGAATAATCGTTGTTCTCGCGGCTGCCTTCTAAGGTCACCCTTAAAGGCTATCACCAGTCACGAGTGCACCACCACCACGACCACCACCACCACAGCCACCACGTTCACCACGTCCGACCACTACCGCCTCCACCACTGCAACTAGTGACACCGGCACGGCGCAGAATCACACGCAGGCGCTGGAAGAAGGCAGCCTCCGGTAACCACGTGCTTCCTAAGATGATTATTACCGGTAAAATTCGGAGTGCAGTGCGCGCGGCGACGGGAAACAATGCGACGACTGTCGTTGAATAATGAAAAACGCCGAGCGAACCTCTCGTCGGTACTCCCCGAGACTGTGAATCGAATCGAACTGGACCTAGCGGAGTCCCCTGTGTCCTCGCACGTTTTCTCACTATAACGCTCTCTCTCTCTCTCTCTCTCTCTCTCTCACACACACACACACACACACACACGCACGCACACACACGCACGCACACACACACAGAGAGAGAGAGAGAGAGAGAGTCACACTCACTCACTCACTCACTCACTCACTCACTAACTCACTCACTCACTCACTCTCTCTCTTTCTCTCGCTCACTCGAATACGCATATATTCCCTCTCTCGCTCCACTATCGTTGAAACATTCAATTGTCCCCTCTTTAATGTCAATTAACCTCGTTTGCGCTCGGTGCAGCAGCGCCGCGTCTTCTATTTATTTTTCCTCCTCTTGTCCTGCCCGCGCCGCACCGTCCTCATACGTCCCGAAAGACATGCATGGTCCGTCAAGAAATAGTGCATCGTACACGCGTCGCCCTATAACTGTTTCCCGACGTACAGTCGTGCGTGAACAAGCCATCGCAGTCGCGAGAGCAAGATAGAGTGAGTGAGTGAATGAGTGAGTAAGTGAGTGAGTGCGAGAGAGAGAGAGAGAGAGAGAGAGAAGAGACAGAGATAGAGAGAGAGAGAGAGAGAAGAGAGACAAAGATAGATAGATAGATAGATAGAGAGAGAGAGAGAGAGAGAGAGAGAGAGAGAGAGAAAGCAGGCGCAGTCACACCACGTACACTACGCACAGACGATACACAGAGGTACGCAATCGAGAGCGAGGGACGTAGGTACGCGCGCTCCTAGTGCCTGACTCACCGTGCTGTTCGTAAAACAATGACATAAAAGCGCTTTGGGCCTGTCCAAAGGGCGAGGGCCCCCGGGGTCTGTTAGTCCTCAACGGGCGCCCTCTCCTCTTCCAGCTCCAGCTCCAGCTCCAGCTCCAGCTCCAGCTCCAGCTCCAGCTCCAGCTCCAGCTCCAGCTCCAGCTCCAGCTCCAGCTCCAGCTCCAGCTCCAGCTCCAGTTCCAGCTCCAGTTCCAGCTTCACCTCCAGTTGCAGATCCCCTTACTTCGTCGCCAGCTCTTCCACCACCGCCTCTTGTTCCACCTTTTTCTGCTCTACCTGGACCTCGGAGACAACGACAACGACAATTACAACGACAACGGCTACGGCTACGGCTACGGCTACGGCTACGGCTACGGCAACGGCAACGGTAACGGCAACAGCAACGACAGCAGCAGCGGCAACGGTGGCGGCAACGGCAACGGCAACGGCGGCTGCGACGGCGACGACAAAAACAGCACCGTCTTCGCCTGGCCAACGAACCGCTAATGAGCCGAGGACGCGCGATCACCGGAGCCGATTGCAGGAACGGACACCTTGCACAGCCTCGACCGGGGTTCGCCTAAATCTTGGTAACCGGTCCTATAAGGCACTTGCACCAAGAGTCCAAGACTCCAATCACCCCCGGACTGTTGGACTCGAAAACGGCTGACCAAGAGCTGGGACCTCGCGGTCGATGCTTGACGAAGGCTTAGTTGGGATGCGAGACGCGTCGTCGTCAGCGATGGCCCGTCGTCGCCATGCTCGATGCTTTCCGGGACTGACACGCGCGGCGCGCGCTCTCCTCCCTCTCTCTCTCTCTCTCTCTCTCTCTCTCTCTCTCTCTCTCTCTCTCTGTCTCTTCTCTTTCTCCCCCAACCTTCCTCCTTCCATCCTTCTGCCGCACACGCACGTACGCACGCACGTATACCCTGGCCTGCCTCACTCTCTCTCTCTCTCTCTCTCTCTCTCTCTCTCGCTCTCTCTCTCCCAAACAGAGCGTCCGCTCTGTTATCCGCGCACGCCTGTATGCGTGCCCCTGTGTGTGCGCATGTGTGTGAGTCAGTGCGGCCTGCCTCGGCAAGGCAGTGCTGCCGAGATTCTCGGCTGCCAGTGCGGTGCATCGCCGGTGCGGTTCGAGCGTTTCTTCTGTCGATGCTAATCCACTCCACGATCTGAGGAGATCCAAGCCGACATTCGCGACATTTATCCCGACAAGGAGGACGATTAACTGGCCGTGCACGTACTTTGGATTCCTTACTCGCGCAACTCGTCGATCGTAGCAGTGCGCTGCGCATGCTAAGCCGCTCGATTACCGTGTTCACGATATTATTTCAGTGCAAAAAAGAATCATCTGGAACAATCGTCGCATTGTTTTTCGTTTTTCGTTTCATTGTTAATCGTTTGATTCGTTGTTATGTTGTTACTACTTCTCCACCGTCTACCGCATTCTCCTGAAATCGTGAAATGAGAAAGACCGGCACAAGACCGGACAATTAATTGCTCTTCCCTAACCTCTCCCTATTTCTCAAATCAATTAAATATGTTACAATTAACGTATTGTGCTGATTAATTGATTAATTAATTTGTCGATTCATTCGTTTATTATTCGAATCACAGGCCTGTTGTCCTAAGTTCTTATATTGGCCGGCAGAGGCGCTTAGGGTCATCGCTAACTCCACGCTTTACCTGCCAAGATCTTTGCCACTTCCACGCCAATTGTAGTAAACAAACGCTTATTTTTTAATCGGATTTATGCGATTGCTCGCAAAATTTACGCTTACGCTAGATGTCGAGTCGTTCACCAACCAAACAAAAAAAAGGCATAATTAATAAAGTATTTATTGTCTGGCTGACTGTAATTGATTGTGTTGGGCGGCGGGGCGGGGGGAATAGGCGCCACATTTTCCAAGCTATGAATTTATCTTTGTGCATTTCCAAAATCCAAAACATTTCTTAATCGATCAACGATCATTTAAAAGCGGTTATAAATATTTCATTAAAAAACAAGCGTACGAGTCAGTCAATCATTTTCAATTTTCAATTTATACTTAAAATTTAAGCGATGAAAATAAGTTTTAAGATTTTAAGTATTTAATTTGAGAAAGTGATAGTGGTATCAATTCTATTGATACCTTTATGAGCATTTATTATGATAGTGCGTGAATAAGAATTGTTCAAACTATTTTGGTTATTAAAACCGAGAGAAGAAAGGAAGGAAGCCTTGGGGGTGATAGTTTGTCTTTGGTAAAAGTAATTTATAATCTAATCTACATTTTTATTCCATTAATTTGCAATTAACTATCAAATACACAAAGTAGCATCCAATTTGCTATTAAAGATATTAACAATGCTAGACGTTATCGTTGAACAGAGAACTATAAAACTATATATAATTTAAAGAAATTCAAAGGTTTTATCGTAGAAGTTCTGAACAATAGTGAATTTAATTATAACGCGAATAAAATTAAATTTCTCTTTTAATATAAACTTCGCTATACAATATTAAGAAATGAAATACGTTAAATACCAACCTGAGAAAACTTGGCATAAAGAAAATCAATTTAAAATTTATAATAGGATATTAAAAAAGTTAACTATTGAATGGTATTTTCATGACTCTAACGCTAAGAAAGAGATAATACGAGTACAAGTTTTCAACAATTTTCATAATATTTGTATCAAAAGTAATTACATCTTATTATATAAAATTTTAAATATACATACATATATATGTATATATATATATATTTACATATACCTATTAAAGTTGAATTAATTATATTATTTATGTAGAAGAATGAAGAAAGTGATATATTAATTTTAATAATGGTATGATTTCATTGAGAATTTCTGATAAAATTTGATTATTTCAGCCCATCTTGTGCAACTGCAGTGCATGGAAATAAGTTTGAAATACATTTTGTTTCTTACAAAATGAGGACCTATTTTAAATTCCTTGAATACATGATTCATTAACATAAACTACCGATGCTTTTGAAAAAAAACGTTGAATCTTCTGTCCAGTCATTTAAAATTTTACTCATTAAAAATATGTAATTTAGCATTATGTTTAACTTTTTATTATCTATAAGATCAAATTTCATTGTTCGATCAATTCATTAATTCTATGAGAAATTATGGTATTCTCATAAATCAAAAATTTTTTAGATACAAATACATTCAGTAATAGATATAAATTAATTGTAAATAATCATATGTATAAATAAATATAATCGATACCTATCCATAACTGTAAAATATCTCTATGCTATGTAATTATACGAAACAGTATAGGTTGATCATTGCCATCGATAATCGTATTTTATCGATATCCAGATGGCGTCACCGCTCGATATTCCGTCTCATTTAGATAACTTTTAATGGGACTTTAAATATCGAACAGTTTATCAAAAACTCTTTTATAAGAATTACAAAACAAAACTTATCCGTACGGTAATTGCATGTACGTATGTATAATGAATAAAATGTATAAAACATCAAATAGTTAATTACATTGAGCTCATGGCATCATATTTAGTTGTATAATATTGAATAACAAGTGAACTATCCACATTATAACATTTTTCATTGCTTTCGAATACCTTTAATATTTATGTACGCGCGCTCAAGAATATGTTACGTGTACATGAAAATATTCTCAATACAGTAAGTTACACTAATTTTTAATGAAAATTGTCAATTTCGTTTATCATTATTATATGAATACCCGAAATATATATAAATCGCTACAGCGTCTACCTTTAGAATTATGCAATTTTATATTTTCAAATGGTACGCAAATTATACATTAGCTTATGTAGAAATAATACGATTCAAAACTAAATAAATAACACGCAGTTTTAATATAATTATACGTGCTTAAATACTACGTTAAGCTTAATTTATATTATGAATAAATTACAAAATAGTTGAACTTACAATTAACAAAAAATATTTCATTATCCACGATATAAAATTTATTGCTTTCGTTTTACACTTCAAATCATAATTAATTTATTAAACATAATTTTGTAAAAAAAAAAAAAAAAAAAAAAAAAAAATAGAAGCATATATAGATATTGAAATTTAATAGTATTTTATATTTTGAAAGTTCAAATACTTTTATTATAAATTAGTTTAAATATCTGATAATGTAATGTAACTTACATTTCTTTGTATTAAAGATGATTTCCCATAGGAATTATTAAACACATTTTTATTTCAATTTTGGTATTTGAAATGTTTTAATTCTTGTACACTTAATTTATATTCATAAGTTTTTTTTTTTTTTTTTGTTTTGTAACCTCTCAAAATCATTTGAAAAACAAAATATTCAAAAAATTCATTTTAATATGAAAAATTATATTTTTATTAACTATACCATGAAAATTAAAATTATTTGGTAAAATATTAATATTATCAAGTTATACATTGTATTTCTTGCGAAAAATAATTATTTCATACATTCAGTTATTGTACTTGGAACAAAAAAAAAAAAAATAACGCAATATTTGTAAATTTATAGTAATTTGTAAATATATATATATATATATATATATATATATATGTGATAAATATATAAAAAATCATAAGTAAATTCTTAAATGCTTAAAGTAATTAAATTAAAGACAATTAAATAAATTTCTTATGAATACATGTTGATGGAAAAAGATTTTGGAAAAATTTCAATTAGTACGAGTGAAGATGAATAATACTTATAAATAAAATCACTGGAACTGTATTAAAATATATTTGAATTGTTTTATAGATTTTTCTTCTCTAACATATTTCTATTACATAAGCATAAATTATAAACTATTTAATAAAGTATTTCATTCCTTATCAATAATATTTTTTTGATTGCATTATTAATATAAATTTATAACTAGCACGTACAAAGAAATAATGAGTATAACTAGGCAGTTTATCATACGAGTCTAATTAAAATTAATTTGACGTTTTTTGCATATTTATTTCAATATCAGCAAGATCTATAATAATATATAAGAATAATTGTTTTTTTATTAAATATTGTAGGTAAGTAAAAGAAATTAATGATCCGATGTTTTCACTAATAAAAATATAACCATTAGGTTGTTTGGTTTTCACTTTCATTACAAAAAATAAATAAATAAAAATCCTTTTGTAAATTCAATCAAGTATCTTCAGTGGTCATAAAAAGTCAAAAAATCTGAAAAATGAATTTATTAAAATTTTCATTCATCTCCAATATGTTTAAGCTCATTTGTGTAGACAAAACATAGATATTAATTTGGATGAAGATAAAGTAATGAAAACAAATGTCTAAATTGTCGACGTAAATGTCGATTATATTAAAATATTTATCAACAAATTATTTTCAATGATAAGTATTATAATGTAGGAATTTAGTTGGAAGCAAAGAATTTTCAATAGGGCCTTTTATATTATATCACTGATGTCATTTTATATATCAACTTGGATTTAATAAATTCATAATCGTCTTCTGCGTACATCAAATAAATAAAATATTTTATATGTTTAAAGGTAAGATATATACAAGATTCACAAACATTCCATCTCACAAAACTGACACGTCACACGAGAGATTTAAATAACGCTGTATGTTCCAAAAAAGTTTTGATATTTGCGTATAGATTTCACCTTTAATTGTTTGATATAACATTTATCTGTTTTATTGATTAATTGACTAATTATATATAAAATCTTACTACTACGCATTAAATTTAAAAAATTATGCCTCATAGATTTATCTCGAAATATATTAACTTTGTATTAAAAATTTGACCTGAATTGACCTCTATTTTATCAAATTAATAATAAGTATATTGAAAAACTATATTGATTAACTGCTTTGCTTAATAAACAAAAAAATTTGTTTACTATGACAATTTTGTAATATCTATTCCATATGATAAGTGCATATTATTACAGGAATGTTTTCGATTTTTAGCTTTTAAAATTCTATCAATTTTAATTGAAACAAACTTCTAAACTATATTATAAAATAGCATGATATATTATTATTTAAATAAATCATTATCTTTACGGTTTTTTCTTGATTTCGGTTGGACTGAATCAATATTCATCTTATTGATTATTGAGAAAACATCTTGCACGATAAAAAATGAATCAAACATTAACATTCTAATATTTTTCCTTGTCTATAAATAATTACTTTCTATAATATTGTATAGTAGCATACGTGAGGTATACATCCAAAGGTTTACAAGATATGAGGTTTTCGTATTAAAAATCTACTAATTTAAAGACTTTTTATGTTCCACTTAAGCGACATAATTTTATATGACTGAAATATAGAGGAAAAATGGGAGGGGGGGGGAGTGTTAAAATATACATAAGTAACTTAAAAATATTTTTAGTAAATAATCTGATTGAAATTAACAGAATTAAAAATATCGCTGCACTTTTACATAATTAAATAAAATTTAAATTATAAATACAAATATTAAAAGGATTTCTGTTTACAGAAAGTAATCATTCAATTACAAACATAACGTATTTTTCATTGATACTTTAGAAAAACTTAATGAACTTACCTTGGATAATAAAAATAGTGTGTCTTAATATTTCGTTCTTTAAAAAGATTTATCCGTCAAGTAATTGAACTGTAAGGATCACGAGAAAGGTGCAGACCTTTTAAAAAACTGTTTTCATGAAGTATGAGAAACTGATGATACATCGTTTCTTTAAGTAGGCAAGATATGTATTTTAAATAGGCGAAAGACTGGAAATTTAATTTAATCAAATTATTTAAACAAAATATGAAATGAGCATTTTTTTTTTTTTTTTTTTTTTTTAAAAAAAAAAAAAAAAAGATTTTTTTTTTTTTTTTTTTTTTTTTTAAATAAAAAAGAAATTTCGATAATTTTACGCGCATAAATAATACTGTTTTTATTTAATAATATATATGTGCTAATGCTTTTTCTAATGTAGGATATTGAGTGAAAGCTTAGTCTTAATTAATATAAATATGAACATTATAAACGTTCAGGATTTTATTTTGGATATTTCGTAGTGACGATTAGGTGATCCGCGCGCGAATTATATAATAATAACAAAAGAGTTGACTAAAACACAGTTTATGGATGACCACCAATGTGTCCAAACGTTACATTTTCTAGTGAATTGGTCCATATAGATTTCTTTTCTATTATTGGTCGGTGTCGAATTAATTAGATTATAAGGACAATACGCTGAGTAAACAAAATGTCGACCTTACCAACTATATAAAAATTGTTAGTACCGTCATAATAAGAGAATTTTTACCGAATAAATAAAATGGTAAGATATTAACGAAAAAAAATCTGCTTAGTTGCTTGGAAGAAGGTGTCTGAATTTTAAAAAGAACGCACGTATTCGAAAGCACTGAGCGTCAATTTGAAAAAAAGGTGAAACAATTTCATCGCAATCACGACATCTACGATAAAAAAAGTTTTATTCTTAATAAACTATAAGATTACTATTTCATATTTTGTTGTAATTTACAAAAAGGATAAATATGATTTTTAAACGAGAATACGCTGAAGTACCTTAAAATTCACAAACTTCTTTACAAATCATTCGATAGGCATGAAGATATGGTTCCAATTAAACAAATACTTCTTTCTAATCATTAAAAATTAAGAATCACTGGTTATATTTTAATTAAGAACATATAATTATTTGCACTAGATTTTTCATTTCTATTCAAAGTACGTCTTCGTTACAATATTATGCGATTAATGAGACTTTCATCACAATTTCTTTATTTTCATCATTAGGCTTCTCTTGCCAATTGCAGGTACTAATTAAGTAATTAAGGAAGTCGGTATCCTTGATTTTGAGCAGTGTCCAGAAAACATACTTTGCCAAAAGGAAAAAATTTATTTCACATTATCAAATGTGAAATAAAAGCGTTCGTTCAAATGCTCGATAGGACGAATGAAAATTTTGAAAGAAATTTTGAAACGCTAGTCGACTGCTCACACATATTCAATAATATATTTTCCGATTATCGACGAAATACGCTCTATTTACAAAAATGAAGTGTCCTTATGTGAAATATAGTGCTCTTTTACTCTTTTATCATTTCTTCTTTTAATATGATTTTTTCAAACATTTGGATCTGATTATAAAAAAAAAACAACAAAAAAAAAACAAAAAAAAAAAAACCAACGAGCAATTCCGTCGCCAGGACGTCTTTCTACTCGTTTCCCCACGTTCGACTTTATTTTTCTTCCTTACTGTCTTGACTACGAAACGCGCTTTACATTCACAAAAAAGATACTACGCTTCAAGATTAATCACGCTTAATCTTGTTAAACAATCGATGTATTTATTCGCTCCTTTTCACAACTCGTTTCGTCGCTGGAAAACATTGATGCGACATTGATGGCCGATGACGCCTCGCGAATGAGCCGTGCAAGTTTTAAGAGACATTTCAATAAATAGATTCACTACATTCGAAACATTGCAAATGTTTGCCAAACGCGCTTGCTACCTTTGATCTCATTTTATACAAACAATTGCTTATTATAATTTTCTTCTTCGTCTTCGTCTTCGTCTTCTTCTTCTTCTTCTCCTTCTTCTTCTTCTTCTTCTTCTTCTTCTTCTTCTTCTAAAATAGTTTTAAATATATTAAATACTTATAACAAATTTACGCAGCTCATTCAAATTCTATTTACAATAAAATTCCACAATGTCATACGATAATTTTTTTTTTTAATTTTTAAATTTTTTTCATTACTCTTATTGCCAATTAAATAATACGTCATTTTCGTCGACTCATATTCGGCAATATGTTTTTTATCAACATCCAGTACGGTCCATTTTTATTAAAAAATCTTATTTACGTCGATCTAACGAACAAAAGAATACATCGAATTCAAATAAGTTCTATCTCTTTTCATTATGTATATATAAATATGTACAAATTATTGGATTCTCGGACACGTGCCCCTCATGATTTCGCCTTTTCAAATTTTTCTCTTTAGTACGCAAAGATATCAAACGTCACGGATATTACTTTATACTATATATATATATATATATATATATATATATATATATATATACATGTGGGTGGGTGGGTGTGTGTGTGTGTGTGTGTGTATTCCATAATAGAAACTTTGTACGTGTTTCTTGCTTTTTCAAGGGTATATTTATACGTGTTAAATAATGGGAAAAAGTAATTAATCATACGCGTAAACTACATCGATACATATTTGTTATTGCTGCGAATGAAAATAAATACTGATTTTTGTCAAGTATTGCAAATTTTTTCTAGTTTGCGTGGTATTGATATCGAGATGCAAACACGAATTTAAATATATCGATACCAATCGACAACAAACCTTTGTTCTTATTTGAAAAACCAAAAAGTGTGGGAAAAAGCAGAAACGCATACAATTCGCATCTACCGTGGAACATTTCGTTTTAAAGTCGTGACAGTCAGACAATTGAATAGAATTTCATTTTATCTTGCCATACGTTGTTCTCGAAAATCTATATCAAATGGAATAATACACGAGATACAGATACAGATGACGAATTTTTTATTTTGCTTATTCCATTGATAAATATAATAACCGAGTGTGTATGAAAAGAAACGTAGTCTATTACATTCGTTATCTTAGGTGGGATTCCTTATAATATCGTAATATTATAAATGTAAACGTACGTCGCATGTGTTTTATACTTTTCGCTCACATCGAACGTAATGTTCATCAATATGTATTTGCTATAGAATTACTTATGTCCAGGCTTTTCTACTAAGTTGCTTTGAAAATTCATTATTACAATAATAATGCGCTCGTTTCGTTTCTTTCAAAGACAAAGGAAAGGACAATTTCAAAAACAAAAACAAAAACAAAAACAAAAAAAAAAAAAAAAAAAAGAGTGAAAAAAAAATTAGAAAGAAATAACGATGATCGTCTCTATGTGGATGACAATGTTTTGACTTTGGTGGTGACAAACAGCTGCCCGGAAAAGATGATATGAAAAATGCACAAAAAGAAACATCGACATAACTCGCGGAAGCATCAGATATCATCAATCGCCGGAAACTTACAGACTTATTCGCATGTATTTGTATTTGTATGGGTACGTGTTTTGATGCACAATGAGAGATCTTCGAAGCAGTCCTCTGCTGCAACTGTGCGCGAGTCTGCCGTATTGTGTTGTGCCGTTTGCATGCATGTGGATATGTGTGACCGAATACACAAGCGAGTATTATAAACGGTTTTCTCCTTTGTAATTTCATGCAAGTGTAAGTATTACGCACGACTTACAAAGCCTAATATAATTGGTTAATCGCTAAATATGCAATCGCTTCGTCTATTAGAATATAGTACGGTTTGACTCGACTCGATATCGGGGGAGGCGGGTGGCGGGGTCGAGGTGGAGGGAAATTTAATTTGTTATACCGTTTTATTTATAAATATACTAAATATACTTTTAGCCGGTGAGAAATCATTCGACGCATATACGCCACTTGCAATTAAATTATTCATGTCTGTACAAAAATCGAGCATTGACTATGTTGTTGTACTCGTGTTTTTAGTTATTCCGGTTTAACAAGGCTACGGAACAATCGATTCTCATACATTTAAGCAAAGAAGCTTTGAGAAAATTTGAGCATTTTTTATTAATGAAAAATTTGTTTATTAAAGTGTTGTACGATGTTTGTAAATACAGATAAAATTATTTGTAACGAGTTGCAGGTATCAAACGTATTTTAATTGAGCCAGCCGCTTCGATGTTATAATAATTTTTAAAATAATTATGACAATATGACAATGCGACTGCCAGCGTTACATCCTACGGAATTTTTAAATATTAGAAAATCAATAGAACATCTAATGCATTCAGTTACTCTATACTTTAATTAACGATTGTTCGTACGATGAGCTTTACGATGGTAAAAGCACGATTGAAAACGAAAATGTCGAAAAGGTTATTCAAATCTTATTGTTTCATTTATTTTGGAACTGAACGAGGGTAGGGTAGGGTAGGGTAGGGTAGGGTAGAGTACGGGGGGGGGGAGAGAAAAGTCAAAAGCTCAGATTAACATTTTGTTCAAGAATTTCATTAGAGATTGTGATCAGATAGCGAGGAAAATTAATATAAATTTTTAAAATTATTAATGACTGTCGAAAATGTTGATCGCTCGTGCCACAGACTTGTACCCACATTATTATTAATATACAAATTGCACCAGACTGATTGTGCATTCGAAAGAGACAATGGTTGTTATCTTCCGAATGCACGTGCTATCCTCTCGTAGCCACCAATAGGCGACGCCATCAATTATCGATAAAATTGCATTCAATAAATTGTGACTCCGTCAAATTATTTCTCCAACGTAGCACATCAATGCAATTCTCATGGACCGAGAGTGCTTCGAACTATAATAATAAAATCATTAACAATTACATTGAATACAATAAGGCCTTGTTTCGAAGCTATAGCAAATCGTTATATACAAAAGATTAAAATTTGAAATACAATTAAACGACGGGCGCGTGTATTAATGGCATTGGCACAAGAGGAATGCGATCGTGACGAATACTTTAAATAGTGTTTGTACTAATGAAAATCGAGTGCGCTTCACGATGGGCTAAAATTGATAATCAATGACATTTGACACTACCCAGAGATTTTTCATCGATCAGTCGATTGTTCCGTAACCCAACCCCATCCGAAAAAGCCACAAAGCTTCTTATCACACGAAGTGATACGGGCGCGAACTCTCAGACTATTTTTTCTAAATAAGAGCAGGTCAATATGAGATGTTAATTATGATTAGTAATACATCAGCTGTAACTGTCTTCAACGTGCGTGTACAAACAATTATGCGACATGCAAGTACGTAATAATACACTACATTCCTCGTTTATAATTATTCGAATGACACATTCTTTCCTGCTTCATAATAAAAACAACAACAACAACAACAACAATAATAATAATGATAATGATAATAATAATAATAACAATAATAATCATATATAGTGCTGGTAGTGGTAGTAGTAGTAGTAGTAACAATAATAATAACAACAAGAACAACGACAACGACAATAAACCTCATAATTATTCTTATTATTCTTATTCTTCTTCTTCTTCTTCTTCTTCTTCTTCTTTTTCTTCTTCTTCTTATTATTATTATACTTTTATCCATTGATTATTTATTAATTCTTTAATATTATTATTGTTTTGATTTATTATTATTATTATTATTATCATTATCATTATCATCATCATCATCATCATCATCATCATCATTATTATTATTATTATTATTATTATTATTATGGAATTTTTCTCACACGAGCCGCTGGAAAAGATTCATTCGCGTCCGGCTCAAGCTCGAACTCATACCTAGCGTAACCACGTAGCACCTAGGGTTTTTGTACTTTTTTTTTTGTTGTAATTATTCGTATATTATCCTTATCGTTACTTGTTTGTTTTTTTTTTTTGTTTTTTATTTTTACTTTGTATTGTTAAACATAAATTGATGACAAGAGAAGAGTGTTTATATACAATAATACGATTATAATTTATCATTGTCTTGTCTTGTTCGCACGAGAAATTAAATGGAAAAAGCAATCTACGAATCTCCGCTGTATTATGAACTCTATTAGATGCATTAAAAACTCGTTACAAAACAAGGAGACGAAAAGTGAAAATGGGAATTTTATTTCGAAACGTCAAATTATGAAAACGCAATATCGCGGACTTACATATTTAATATGCACGAGACGCTCAACGTACTTTTCACTTTTGTTTCCCAGACAGACGACGTGCCTTCGTATTTGTCACCGATTCGTCTCATAATTAAGTTCTATTTTTCACCCATTAAGCTTATTTAAATCAGATTTTCCCTCTCTATATAGTACAATATCTACAATCGATTGAAACAACAACTATCGATAAAGTTTACTTGTAGTAAGGACTCTAAAGTAACTGTAATAATGCTAAAGGCTCTTCGTTTTATCATATACAACCAAAACAGTTTCTTAAATTTATTTAATAATTTCCTCGGTAATTTATTAATTCTCTCTCTCTCTCTCTCTCTCTCTCTCTCTCTCTCTCAATTTTCTATAAGTGATAGTTTACTGGACAAGAATGAAAATCATAGAGCGGCCGTTTAAATTTTTACGCGTCACTTCGCGCTCGTAATTGTTAATGCCCACGCTTTGTAAGGTGCGCACTCCTTTTTCTCACGGCCACGCTCCTCCTACAGCTCGCACCGAGAAAGGAGCAGCGTGCTCACTTGTGCAAATGCGTCGTTGCTCCATGTAGAAAATGAAGCTTACACGGCTATATATATTTTTCACGTGAAATGTCTGTCTTTGTTACGGCAATAGTACGGCTATGACCGAAGATGCGTCAAATAAAATTTCGAAAAGCTCACTCGTTTTATGTTCATAGACATTTTCGCGCAGTCTTCCCTCGTTCTAGTTTAATGCTCCTCTGTTACTTTTTCTTTGTTTAAATTTCTGCCACTGACTTTTTAGGTGCGGATTCAATTTAATTTTGCAATTGATCGACCATGGACCCTCGGTGAATATAATAATTGTCACGAGAAAATATGTTTGGGGCAAGAGCTCCATTCCAGTAAAAATAATATACTGGCGCTTAAATTTTTGTGGGATAA
Source organism: Ceratosolen solmsi marchali (assembly GCF_000503995.2). NCBI lineage: Eukaryota > Metazoa > Arthropoda > Insecta > Hymenoptera > Agaonidae > Ceratosolen > Ceratosolen solmsi. The sequence continues at coordinate 5,572,478 of NW_011948429.1, forward strand.
CTTTGCAATCTCTATTGGAAAATAAATTTATTATGATAATTTCTAAAAACTCGTTGCAGCATGGGGACGTTTTTCCAGATCGAGCCTCTATTTTATCATCTACACTTCTTATTGTAGTTTAATGTACAAAATTCCTTTCCTCAATCCTTAGCGAATTGACCTTTCGTTTGTTAAATAATTACAAACGGCTAGGCCAAGCCCTTTATAACTGGTCATTCGGTATAAATACTTCGTTAAACAATGATAAATACATACAGTGGTGTCTCTAGGAAACGTCTGCATCTCTAAACCACTTACAAAATAATCACAATGCATTAGAAAGCTATTTAACGTAAACCTTATGTAAAAAAGGAAAAAAAAAAATATACTCCTTGCTTAAAATAAACACGATATCACTTTTTCAATCACCGCAATCGAATTTGAATTCGACGACAAACCGAATCTCTATGATTTTCATCTCTTTATAGATATAAAAGAGAATTTACGACGCGATCCAAGGGAAGTAGCTCCTTCGAGTTCCCTCTCCCTCGAAATCTCCATAATCTGCTCGTGAAGCTTCACTAATAGAATATATCGAGAGCTCTGTATCGTTATGTCGTGAGTACAGAAATATTTTGGGACGAGTTTTCACGTTACATGGCCTCGAGCACCTACGAGCACCTATGACCACCTATGACCACCTATGACCACCTACGAGCAACTACGAGCAACTACGTGCAACTACGAGCAGCTACACGAATAGTTTTAAGATGCAAAATAATGCGCGACACTCGAGCGGGGAAATTTTTGCTAAGAATACTCGCCTCGAGAAAAACTCAACATTCTATAAGAAATCCCTCACATCGATTATCGCGCATTGGAGTAAATTTCCGTACTGGGCTACAGTTTATAAGCTCAGGCGTCACAAACTCAACGTCACAGCAATATCTCGCTCCTACTGAAAATCGATCGGCCATATTTGCTTCTCGATCAGGACGGCTCCACGGCAACTCGAGGCCATCAAGGGACATATCTTGCTTAGTGCTACGACTAAGTTCTTCTTCCGCTTAAGAAATTATCGGTCGGTGATGGGCGCTGCGAGTGACTCCTTGATGCTCGCGCTCTGCTGTTGCTCAAGGTCGAGTTGCTGCTCCCCAATGCTCGACGACTGATGCTGCTGCTGCTGCTGCTGCTGCTGCTGCTGCTGTTGTTGCTGCTGCTGCTGCTGCTGCTGCTGTTGTTGTTGTGGCTGCTGCTTCCCGATCTCGGTGGTGCTGCTCTCGATCGAGTTGCACCTTTCGAGACGTTCGACCTGTCGCAGCTCTTCCCGAAGCCTCGTGTTGTCACGACGAAGGCTAGAAAGTTCGGCTGCAAGACGCCTCGCGAGCTCGAGGGTGTCGGAAGGTACCTCGAGGACCAGCAGCCGCTCCTCGAGCTCCTGCCCAAGGTCGCGGCACTTTGTTGTTGCCAATGTTGAGCCGAGGACCTCCACGCGCGTCGACTCTGACGTCAATGTTTGCTGCTGCTGCTGCTGCTGCTGCTGCTGCTGGTCCACAGACGAGAGCTGCTGCATCAATTAATTGATTCGATAATGCGTTAACGGGAGTCCCATTTGAAGGGAGAGGATTTATATTTTGACAATCGCGGAAACTTTTTCACATGGACCGGAATTAAGGGCGCGAGCTTTAAAATGCAAAATAATATAATATAGGTAACAAAGACATTTTTTTCTAATCGAATGCCACTCCTAAAAGTCTATGTGATCAAAGTTCTTCGCGACATAAAAGAGTAAAAAACAAAAAAATTTAACACAAATATTTTTAATTGTTCTTAGCTACGTTTAAAAATGTTTTTAATTAATTTCTTCATGAAATCGGTAGGAAGATATTACAACTGTATATTCGTTTTATGAAAAAAAAAAAAAAAAGCGCACATATACTTAACGAATTCCTTTGAAGAAACCAATCGCTTATAAATTTTATAATTTATACTGTTAATTAAATTTATTAAACGCATAGAGTTTTAAAGTTGAGATTACAAATATTTGCCATTGAACGTTACATTGGAATGCCAAATTTCATGGACTTGTTGTTCGAATCTCAATTATACCAAGAGAAATATTTATAAATTTGTAATGGCAACAAAATTATACAGTAAAAATATCGATTATTAATCACAAAACAATGACAGATTAATTTATTTTTTAAACATACTAAACAAACTTTTCCAATTGGAATTTTGAAAGAAAATATCTTTAATACGATTTTGGTCTATCTGAAAAATTAAAATTAGTTGAAAGCAGAATTAATTAATTTATGCACAATGAAAACTCAAACGTATGAAATGACGTTTCTAAATTCAATGTCGTTGGATTCTGTACTCGCGTACATCATGGAGTATACCGATTTGCAGCTCAAAACAGCCCGTCGCTGTGTTTGAAAATTACCATTAGAAATGCTCACAGTCCCTCGAATTTCAATCTCAAGCGAACGGGTCCGACCGAAAGGTCAATTAGTTTCATGGCGTTCATTTCAGGCCGAGGATCCGCGAACAGCGAGCGCCAAGGCTAACGAGCCTTCTGTAAAAAATAGAAAGCCGCTGCTCAAAAGTTCACGTACCGTGGATGAGATAATAGTGGTGACGCTGCTTTCCCCTTTCTCCTCCTTCTCCACCACCAACTCCTTCTCCCTATCATCCCCCTCCTCCGCCTCATCATCGTCCTCCTCATTCCCCATCGTCCCCTTCCCGTCCATCTTCTCCTTTCCCACCGTCAGCTTCTCCTCTTTTTCATCTCCTTCCGTCTTCTCGTCGACTGACTTCCTTCTCGGGGTCGCAGCGACCATCGGCCTCACCAAGCAATTGTCCTTCTCTTTAGCGACGGCTACAACCACCGATTGCTGCTGTTGCTGTTGCTGTTGCTGTTGTTGTTGTTGTTGTTGATGATGGTGATGATGATGATGATGATGACGATGATGATGCTGCTGCTGCTGCTGCTGTTGTTGTTGTTGTTGTTGTTGCTGTTGCTGCTGCTGGTGCTGGTGCTGCTGCTGCTGCTGTTGCTCGCCCTTCTCGCCGGGGCAGGCGAGTACGGGAGCGTAGGCGGCCGCCTCGGGACATGGCGACGATGGCTTCTCGATCTTCACGCTCACAGGGACGAAACCCTCGAGGGACGATGTCGAGGAGGAGATCGTCGTCAGCGCCACGGCAGACTTATCATCGGGACTGGTAGATCTCGGGTGGCCGTGCCGTCTATGTCGTCGATGCGGTCCCGCAGCCAGCGGCGGTATCGTCGTCCCCGTTGGTACTGCGGGGCTGGCCGCCCCGACAACCGTCACGGGTGAGACGAGAGGCAGACCGCTCGCGGGTACAACCGGCGACGCACTGGGTGGCGCCAGGGCCACGTTCGGCTGGAAATGGGGCTCGAAGCGCTCGCAATCCGACATGGGTACGACGCGCTCCGGGTGCTGAAGTACCGGCGGACCCCGGCTTAAATAAGCCGGCACGTGGGCCGAGCTACAATCACAAACATACCAGGATTTCAGATTTCAGAATTCCGAAATTTTTATCGGTACCGCGATATTATTGTAATTATTATTGAACGTGGATGATGATCGACGCGGTAAGAATATTGAATGTCAATGCCGTTCGAATGGCACGATCAAAATTATTTCATTGCTCTTATTATATTGACACGCCGAGTCATCTTCTAAATGCATTTCAACAGAGCTTCCTATTAACGCACGACGAAGCTAGTGGCTACGCCCAACTCGTTATCGGAATCGCAAATACAAATCCGAGACGAGATTGAACGAAGAATCCGAGTGCTTAAGTACGTACGTATGGCATTCGTTAAAGAAATTGAAAGGGATATTAGGCGACGTTCTAAGGACATTCCTTCAAATAATAGCACAATCATCTTCAATATTCTCTCCCTTATTCATTGGAAAATTTGGAAGGAACATTTTGGCATTATAAAATAGACACTTTACAAAGGCACGATATAATATTTATATCACGTTAATGCAGCGTATGTATTTTCATTCGAATTACGTCATTTTTGTCTATGCCTAAGGCTTCATTTGAATAATTAATATCAAAACATTTGTAATCGCGAGACTATTTGCTCTTTATCAAGTAGCTACAATTGTTTTTACAACAGTACTCAAAACTCACGAGTGACTAATTTACTGAACGCCTATATGGAACATTAAATATACATTATTATTATTATTATTATTATACAATAGACCGAAGAAAATTATAATACCATGGCGGCGCATAGCCTAGTATTTTATATTAATTTGTAGACAAAATTTTTTTTTTTTTTATGAATTTTCATATTATAAATTGGTAAGATTAATGTTATGTAAACGGCTTAAAAAGAAAAAAAAAAAAAAAAGAGAGAAAAAAAGCACGGAGATTGTATTGTAGCAACTGCTTTCGATTAAATTCGTACAAATCGCTAAAAATCTCGAGTCTCGACGAGAGCTTTTACATTATTAAAAAATTAATTAATTCCATTTTATTTTTAAAGCAATGACGTACCCGCTGAAAATGTCATTGCCTTTTAATTATATAATCGGTAAAAATGCGATATAATATAAATTTCAAGCTTAACAGATGCTGAGCCTTCTGTGATTATTTATTTATTTAGTTAAGAAGAATGTTAGACCTTTTTGAATTCACAGTTGACCTGACAAAATTCCACGAAAAAAAAAACCAGTTGTTTATAATTATCAGCGTGGATTATATCGAGACAAAATTAACCATAAATATTAGAAAAATTGAATAAATTCGTTTTGAAAAATTTTATCAACGTTTGAACTAATAAAAATTTTCATAATTGTTTGATATAAAATACATTCAATAAATAATAAAGCTATGATACAACATGGCCTACTTTAATTAAAGAAAAAATATTATCGTTTTAATGCTTCTTCGAAATTATACTTGTAGCACATACAATGTTAAAGTTATGCCGTATAATTAATTTTCTACACTTGTTTGTATTCGACGTAATGCAATTTTTTTTAAATTAAAACTACATTGTACATTGTACTGGTTTTTAGTGGAGAAAATTAGATAATCTGCCAAGCCATCCTTTCTTTTGAAGTAACGTAATTTTTCCGCCTGATCAATGAATTTCCAACATTCGTCAAATGCAGTAATTTTCAATATATTTCTATTAATATTGATATTGGGTGGAGATTTAAATCTTCATTAAGAACGTAAGTGAAGATTAGGAGGCTAATGTAAATGAAACGATAATAACAATAAGTGTGCGTGTGCCGAATCAAATGAAGAAAAATCGTACGAGAGTGTAAAAAATTTAATAATTGAAATGAATAGAATTAAAATGAGGATTTGTAAAAAAAAAAAAAAAAAAAAAAAAAAGGAAAAAGAAAAAAAAAGAAGAAAACTTAGCATAAAAACATCTACCCCCACCATGGGATATTTACGATTATCTTACGCCGCATGACATAAATCAAACACAGTCGCCGAAAAAAGGCACTAAATCTCCATGGAAACAACTTAATAATAACATTGGTACGCAACAAAGTGCATCCTCCTGTCTCCCTTCAAGCACCTCTCTCTCTTTCCCCGTGGGCCCTAACATTCGTCCCCACGAATATTCTCCTATTCTTCCACGTGATAAAGATCTCTCGGATCACGCGACTTTTTACGAAGTACGGCACATTTCAACGTAAAAGCTCACGATTAGGTTTCGTCTCCTCGGGGACCTTGGAGTCCTCACATCATCCAGTGCTAATGAGAATGTTAAGTTGACACGAACCTCTCGCGGTGCTTGCACGATCCCGCGGGATTCCAAGGCCTGAAGGCGGAGGCCTCGCGGGCGGCGAGCTCGAACACGGCCCACTGCATGCGGAGGTAGGGATCGGCGACAGCCGCCGCCGGAGAGGCCGGATGGTAGAGTCCGAGGCCGTTCCCGTTGTACACGCCGCTGGTGAACTCCTCCCTTCCGATGTCCTTCTTCAGCTTTTTCATTAGCTTCTCCGACTCGTGTTGTATCTGTAATGGAAATGGTCGACCAATTATATTCACGGCCCGTGAAATACCGTGGTCGCTTCTTCGGTTGGTCCCGGTCGCGGGGGCATTTCATTTTCTGCCCTGAGAAAGAACTTCTCGCTTTAGTCGAAGTATCGAAGAATTACCACTGGTGGATATGAGACCTCGAGAGTACTCTCTCCTACGGTTCTATTTTACCTCTTTTTTTCTTCTTTTTTTCTTTCTTTGTTTTTACTTTACTTTACTTTTTCAATCACTCACTACTAATGCCATAGCACTGCATTTTCAAAAAGTCGAAGTGTGAAAAAAATGCGCAGACACATCGTCATTTTTCAAACGAGCACTCGCTGTAGTTTTACCTTGAAGTCAGCTTGAAATTTAATGGCTAGATAAGGGAGTGATATTACTATTTTTTTTTTATTTTTATTTGAAGATGAATGAACGAACGAACGAACGAACGAGTTTTATAATAAAAACTATTGATTCTAAACAAATTGATTTATTTCAATATAATTCAAATAAGAAAACTCTTATTATTAAAGACTGGCATAACAAGGCGCTTTCAATGCAGTTTGGATATTACGTTTATGTATTAGACTCTCGGCTGATTAAATCGAATGGAGTTGCGCTATGAAATCAATGAATATATTACGAAGCAACAAATGTATTTATAAAGGAAAATTTAGAAATAAATTATTAATAATCAGCTTTTAAATATTGTTTTTTTTTTTTTTTTTTTTTTGGATTTTTTTTGATTTTTTTTGATTTTTTTTTTATAGCAGAAGGAAATATTGTTAAAATGCCTTCATTACCGACCATCCTTTTCGATCGAAATTAAATATTCGTGTTGAAAGAACAAACTTGGAAGAACAAACTTTTTGAAATTAGCGTGTGTCTCGATGCTTTCTGTCTGTTGGGCTTCCGTGACTCCGGCCATTTTCATTGAATTTCTCGAAATATTAATAGGACTTATACATCTCCTACATGAATCTCATTTAATATGAAAATAAATAAATATTGCTTTTAACATTAATTCTATTAACACATATTCTTGGCGTTTTATTTTATTCGCGCACTCATTAGTTACGCGAGTCTGTAAATGGAGAATGAGAAAGAAAAAAAAATGCGCGACGTAAGGAATGTCACCATACAGGGAGCAATTAAATAAATATAAATGTTAACGCACCATAATCGCCCAATCTACAAACATTTGTTGCATTTTTAGTCTCATGCAAGTGGTAAAAATTCGTTTTAACAGCCAATAAATTTAAGTGTGCAGTGCATAAAATTGATTATTCTAATAACATACCCTAAAAAGCCATAATAAACTAAATTTCCTATTTGTAGGATTATTGTCCCATATATTGATTCCAATGATATATATAAATAAAAAAAGAATGAAAAACCCTTCGTCGCACGATAATAAATATTATTTATTTATAATTATTTAAAATTTTTGCTGTTGTTGGTACTGTTATTAAATTATCAAACAGATGAAATAGTTCAATCGAAGCCAATAATTTTACGAAAGCATAGGAAGAAAAAAATTTATTGTAAATTTATAATGTAAATAATCACACTAAATATCTGGAAATTGAAATAATCTGTTAATATCATTTTATAATTTTATAATCTTCACACATTTCAAGTATACTTACGCGATATTAGAGTTTTTTTTAATAGATTCTCATTACCTTGTATATATATATATATATATATATACACAGAAATATTGAACACTTGAGTTAGTCTTATTATAAGAAGAATTGCATTATTTTCAAATAAGACATTCATAATAGAATACAAAAATTTCAGACAAAGTAAAACATTTTTAATACGTATATTTATAGCGTCTGAAAAATACGTAAAAAATTGATTTTTCACTAAATTTTATTAATATAACTAGGCCATGGTTATGTGAACCATTATAAAATCTGAAACTTGATATAATAGTTTTTTTTTGTTTACTGTTAATAAAAACTGAAATATGAAAAATCACATTTCACATTTGTATCACATTTTTGTAGGACTAACGTGGAAAATTAAAGTTATTGAAATATAATTTATATAAAACACTTGCTTTATAGATTAATCGATAAGCACCAAAATAATTTCCAATATCAAATGCAAGGAACTTAATTTTCATTGGCTTAATCAAATTACAAAAAAAATAATATTTTCTAATACATATATATATATTTTATGGATTTTTTTTTTTTGAATCCTGATGAATACATGAATTCCTGTATTTCGAAAGTTTCGTGCTTGTGTATTAAATATTTTCATCAGTAGGAATAATCATTAAAAAATACCATCGTACGATAAATTAGTGACAACATTAAGTAATAAAATTTTTGTCCTTACGTTGCAAAGAAAATGATAAATTTTTCAATGCTAGAATAGTTTTATAATAAATCGATGTTAGACGAAATTATTGAGTGGTGTATTATTTATTATGGTAATTATTGAATATTTTATGTTTCAAGCTTTTATTTCAGTCATGGCGGTTTATAATCAAAATATTCTATTACGCTATTATTGTCTTCGGCTATTTATTTAGAATTTGCAAACAAGACATAACGTACTCTTAGACATAATAATGTTTGAATTTGTTCATGAATAAACAAATACCAAACAGAATAATACCATTATAAATAAAGAATTTTTAATATATTTTCATATTATTCGGTAAAATGATTAAAAAAAAAAAAAAAAAAAAAAAAAAAAAAGTTTAATTAAATACTACAATTATATGGAAAAATTATAGGGAACTTTTTTATTTTCAATTCCAAGCAGTATATTCTTATAATGAAAATGTAACAAATTGTACTTTTATACTTTTAATTTTTCTTCTATCGACATCAATATATACTGGCAATACCCGATATTCATTAAATTCAACGATTAACCATAATAATACGGAAACATTTTTTTGTTGTTTAAGTATCATGTTAAATGTAATAGAGTATTAATAACCGAACAATTATATATTTATGAATTAATTGTAAGATTAGAGTATATTCCTTGAGTTTCTCCCATTGCGCTATGCAAATCTTTCGCATTTCGTTTCATTCGAATTAGCATTCCTTCCACGTTATTATAAATGGCCGAAAAATAATCCCATCTTCTTGTCAACTTTAATCTGCAATTACATGGTTTCCACAACAGCAATTCAGTATCTCTAGTACCAGTAGGCTGGAGATTACTTAAATTATGCAAATCTATATACTTTCTCAAATTTCATTTGCAACCTATTGTATTATAGTATAGCCCACTAAGTAATACAATATTTATCTTTGAATTATTTGATAAACTAAGTATTTTCATATAATTACTGATTTACTTAGAAATTTTATCGATAAGTTCTACTGAAACATTAATTTCGTTTGAAACAATAAGTAAATTTATTTCCAATTGAAGGCTCATTAAAGTAAGAAGAAACGCACGCAATGGATTTTAAAATTGGGAATAAATTGTTTGTAAATTATTAAACATTCAAATTTTCATAATAATAACTTTGCTATTGAAATGAATAAAACCGAAATTGTAGAGCTCAACTAAAATAAAACCGATGTTTCTTATTATTGAATTCCTGTTATTGAAAAACAATATGTAAAAAATATATTAATTCAATTGATTTATAGTTGAACTAAAATGTAATGTAATGTATAATAAAAATAAAATATGTAACAATTTAATTTAATTTAAATGAAAATTTTTATGAAAGCGAGTATTTGCATTTTTTACCGGCATATTGTATTATTATACGCACTTTTCAGTGAAAGTATTTAAGTAAAAAAAGTAATCTTATTTGTCAAATCAATACAGTTATTATATCACAATTTTATCAACAAGGAACATTGGAAATTAAATAGTTAACCGTTAAATAAATAATAATTTTTTCTATCTCGTTCAATACAAAAAAACGACCTTATTATGACTGCAAATTGCATTATCGAAATGTGTCAAATATTAATTTGAAAAATGTTGAAAAATAATTGTGATGAATTTGTCTATTTAATTCTGTTTATAATATTCATTAACTATAAAAGAAACCTTAAGCAATACAAACTTTCGACAATTTTTAAAATAACAATTTTTAATTTAAAATATAGAAACGTCGATTAGAATAAGTTTGATTTTATCAAATGTACAGAAAAATCTAATAAAATTACAACTACTACTGTCTTTATACTTATGTAATTTAAATAATTTGATTTTTTTTTGTTAAATTACAAAGCTTCCAACTATTTACAAATTGTTATGATTCAGTATGCATGTACCAAGATTAAAAATAAAGTAAACTTATATTCATTGTATGATGTAATTCTTATAGACTCTTTTTATTAATATCGAGGGCAATCGCTTATCTAATTGAAACAATTATTGTTTATATTTTTGTAACTAATTGATGTCATTTTTTAATGAATCATATAATAAATACTATTACACTAAAGATTTTATGAATGAAAATATAGGATTGAAGCTAATTCAATTTAGCGTACATCTATAAATCAGAATAAAAGAAAGAAAGAAAGAAAGAAAGAAAAAAGTTCTACCTCGCAAGAAATATGAATTTGTAATTCTCACACTGACATTTCACAGTAAAATTTCATGATGCAATAACTAAGCAGAATGATATCCACTAGTGAGATACAACATAACATTGCTCCATGAATTTATAATGGATTGAAATCACTCACCTCTAATTTTCGCTTAGCGTTGGGTAGGAGATGCCTATCTTTCAGATCCCTAAAGAAGTTGACGATTTTGTTGTAATGCTGTTGATCTCGCGACAGCAGTAGATAGGATCTCCAATTGGATGAATCGAAACCCCAGTGACAGGTACGATTCTCGAGAGATCCATGCGCATGCCTTACAAAGCGCTGGGGTGATAGTCTGCAACCACAGTCTAAGCACTCTATGCACGCCGAGTCCTCTGACACAAAAGAATTTGCATCAAATATACCTTTACACTTTCCAAAGCATTCGTGATACACTTTAAATCGCGAAATGGCTTCTTTCTCAATGTCTTTTTTATCCACTACCAGTCTTTTTATATCAATATCGTCTCTGTCGTGTATGGAAGGAGGTAAGTAGGGCTCTGCCCTCGATAACAGTGCACTGACAAGTCGTTCCGCGTCCGTTTGTGTTATCAAGCCACAGGAAGGCGCGTTTCGAGGTAAAATACCAGAGAGCTTGAGCTCCTCCAGTTGGTCTCTCGTGCATCTCGAACAGTATATTTGTAATTCATCGCACACTTGATTAATTTGCTGCAAGGAAAAATCTTGTAACACTGTGTTCAAAATTTGTGGCAAGCACAACCTCCTCTCTCCACCCACGACAAAACAAGATATCCTTTCTCCTTCCAAAATAGTCTCGCATCTTTCCGAGCAGCTCTGATCTGGTGCAGTTAAAATTGGAATTTGAAACTCCAAGTCCCTCTTCTCACATACCTGAAAAATGTAATTATTACTTATGGTTAATGTGCATTACGATACTCGATTGATATTCATTACTAAACTAGGATTTTGAAACTGAAAACTTTTCATCCCTTACATTAAGAAATAAAGTCTTTTGTGCTTCATTTAAAATTAAAATTTACATTGCTTACGAATGAGCAAAAAATTCATACGATATTAGCATCCCATCAGTATGACTACATTATTATTTTGACCGAATTTTAACATTATTAGTATGACTGAAATATAGAATTATATAAAATAATTAATTCCTCCTTATCGTCACTATTTATTTCTTTATTTATTTAGTTGATTATCGATATTAATATAATATTTATTATCATACGCTTCTATATTATCTTATTCGTTGTTTCATTATTTTTCACTTGGTTTTCAATGATTAAAATTATATGACATCTTTATTATTAAACTTTTGTAATTCACGTATAAGATCTTGAAGCTAATTAAAATTAGATGATTGTAAAGAAAGATTTTAAGACATTTACAATGTTAATTTAAGTAAATTTACTGAAAAACATTGAAAATACAATAATAAATGAGCCGTAGTAACACTGTGCTGAGCATATCTTTTATCTAAACATGTATTACAGAAAAAGAGTTGAGAATAACCTCCATGCTTCTTAAATTTAATTCATTATAAATCTTACTTTGTTATTCTTTGTTTATAACATAAAAAACTTTTTGCTTTACGATGCAATGATAATCCAATTGGAACAGCGAATACACGATTATGTGTTAAATTACATTATGTTGAAAAATTTTTTTGATTATGTTTCAAATATATACAAGAGTAAAACATAAGAATTATATTTATAAACAATTAATAAATACTTTATTTGTAATACATCTGGTTATGTCGTTATTTTTTTTTTTTTTTTTTTTTTTTTTTTTTTTTTTTTTTTTTTTACTACAATTCTCAAATATAACATAATAATTACCCTAAATAATACCCAACCTGAAAAAGCATAGGATTTACATAAGAAATACCTTGTTGTCATTTGATAACTATTATATTAATGAATGTAAAAGTGACAAAAATACAAAACTTTATTATCTACTTTTATTTTAATCAAATTTACATTTATAGATGTTTACCTTTTGATAACCTGCAAGTGTTTGTATGAGAATTGTACTGATTAGTACCACTTGTTTAATACCTGATAAGTAATACAATTTAATTTGGTAAATCTTTTATGAATACAATTCTACTAGATATTACTTATGAAATGTTTTTCTCTTCTAAAAATAAGTTCTCTTAATGTAAATCTGCATGACTCTTTAAACAGTGAGCTAGTTAAATATTTACATGTAATTTTCTTATATTATAAGCGATATAAAATCCATTGATAAAAAAATTAAGAATGAAGCAAGGAAAGAGCAAAGTACCTTTGGTCTATCGGGCGGATCGTCGTCAGAATCTTCATGAAGCGGTTCCACTTGTAGGTCCTTACAAGATGTCGTGATGCGAGCCGGTGAATTTTCTCTCTTTTCAATGTCTTTAAGCGACGAATGCTGATTGAGGGAATCTATGCCACAGTTGCCCGTGCAGTTTGGCGGTGAAAAACGAAAATTTGCTTGCTCCTGTAAAAGTCCCTTGCAGTCCATGCCTAGCAGGGCGGAACTTGGTCCCTGCAGGCTCTTTACAGCCGACAGTTGATATGTTTTTAGTACTGTTTTCAGCTGTGGACTGTAAGACTGGGTATTGGTATCACCGGGCAGTAGAGTCTCCATTATTACTTATTATCTTTAGATAGAAGGGCTGAAAGGAAGACCTTGACTTTACTCTAGCTCTATATTATTTGCTTCCCGCTCATAAATACATGGCATGGTAATCCAAATAGAACAGGTCCATCTTGTCTGTGGTCTCGCTCTTATTCCTCTCCTTCAATACAAATCTCTTTGTAATCTACAGTCGATCGACGTACCGCAATCTTTGCTTTCCATCTCAATCGCCGCTCCATGGAAGATTCTTCTCTTCGAATCCATTGGCAAACTCTCGTAAATGCTCTCAAAATTAATGAAATTATGGGCACACGCTAGTCCCAATTTACAACATTATTGAATTCGTCGAGCCAAGCTTTCACTTAATCTAAGCAGCGCATCAGTCTTATAGTCCAATTTTGCCACCGACAGCATTGGTAACCACTCGAATCATTGGTCTTCCTTAAATCATAAAGTTGAACGAAGAGAAGGTGAACCTGAGGGGATGACAAAGGCTACCCAAGATGCATAAGATGTCAACTCGTATTTAAAGCATAATAACCTTTCAGCTCCGGCGAAAATTCACAACGAGTGGCAAGGAGAGCGAGGAATCGAGCACGCGAATCCAAAAGACGAGCCTCCAGGTATATCCGTCAATGTCAAGCGTTCGAGCCCTGACTTTCAAGCGGATCCACAAAAATAACAAGAAACGAGTACCAAGAAGAAACCGTAATAGCGTACACACCGCTTTATTTCTACTCTCTTCCTTCGCGACATGAAGACGTGTAGTGCAAAGGTAGAGCGGATAGTCGTCTCGCAAATCCTTAGGCGCGCACGCCTCTCTATCTCCCCCTCCCTCGCTCTCACGTTCTCGCTCTTTCTCTCTCTCCCGCTCCCTGTATATATATATATATATACATATATATATGCGTGTGCGTGCGCGCGTGCTACCTCCTTCTTCTGTCCCCCTCCTCCAGGCCGCCAATCGTGCTCTCTCTTTCTCTCTATATGTATATATATATATATATATATATATATATATCCTCTCTCTCTCTCTCTCTCTCTCTCTCTCTCTCTCTCTCTTGCTCTATCACTCTCTCCCTCTCCCTGGCTCTGGACGCGCGTCCTCGAAGGTCGCAGGCGAGTTCCCGTCTCTTGTCTCCCTCCCTCGATCGCTCACTAATATCACTCTCTCTCTCTCTCTCTCTCTCTCTCTCTCTCTCTCTCTCTCCCTTTTTCTCCCTCAACGTTTAAGAAGTGGAAAAAGAAGAGAAGGAGGAGGCAGAGCCGCGATCGAGCGAAATACAGGTTCGGTCAGAGGCAGCGGCGGTGTACGGGTCGGTGGCCTGAGAAGCGGCTACGTCGCTGCTGATGCTGATACCGATGCCGATGCCGATGCCGATGTCGATGCCGATGCCGATGCCGATGCTCCTGCTCCTGCTCCACTCGAGCACACTCGCTTCCTCAGCCGAGCGCTGGCACATGTCGATAGCCCCGCCGTCGCTCTTTTTCTCTCTCCTCTCTCTCTCTCTCTCTTCTTCAATCCTTCAATCCTTCAATCCTTCGATCCTTCAATCCTACAGTTTTGACTTCGATTGCTCTCCATCGATCACGACTCGCCTATACGACGGACCCGCGGGCCAGCCTCCGCAAGCTGTCCAAGCGACGTCGGACGACATGACGAGCTCCTCGCCGTCGGACGAAGAGAGAGAGAGAGAGTTTACACGGATGGGTTAACAGCGACGAGGACGACTCTGCTACTACTACTACTATTGCTGCTGCTGCTGCTGCTGCTGCCTCTTGTTTTGTCCTCGGCTGGCTCTCTCCCTTCTCCGCCACCGCCTTGGCCGCAGCCTCAGCCTCAGCCTCAGCCTCAGCCTCAGCCTCAACCTCAGCCTCAGCCTCAGCCTCCGCCTCCACCTCCGCCTCCACCTCCTCCACCGCTATTGCGAGGCGGGCCGCGGTGATCGAGGTGCGTACGATAGCCCCGTTATTTCTTTTAGGTCGTTTCGCGGGCCGAAGTCGCGTTAGCGGGCCTCGGGATTTCGGGCACCTCTCTCCTTAAGTTTCGGAGACTTTTCGTCCTTTACCGAAGTTACCGAACCCCGCTACACTCCCTCTTCTTGGTCCTTCGTGTCTCCGTGTTTACGTGTTTTCGTGCGTACGTGCGTGAACGAGCCGCGATGCACGATGCACGATGCGTGTGGGTGGATCCTCTTTAGTTCATCTCGCGGCGAACGGCACACGAGCAGTCGCGCGCACCTCCACCTCTCCGGCTGTTGGCCCGAGGAACGCGAGAAGACCTACTGAGAGCTAACCACCACCGAGGACTGAGAAGCCGCCGCTGCCGCTGCCGCTGCCGATGCTGCACACGCGTTACTGCTCCCCTTTTCTCTTCCACTCCTCTCGTCGCACTCGCGCTCACTCGTTCCTTATCTACTTGTGTACGTTTGGGAGCGCACACACAGACCCACACAAACAAACAAACAAACTCACACAAAAGCCGACCCTGTCGCTGCTTCGTCTTCTTTCTCTTCTTGCCCGTCTCGCTCCGGTAGTCTAGTCGTCTGGTCTCTCGCGCGCGCGCGCCTTCTCTTCGCCGTCGTCGCTCTGCCCGGTTATATTATTGTTGTCGGCGGCGCCTTGCTGCTTACGCCTCTCGCGCTTCTCTCCTCTCCGCCACCACAGCCGTAGCCGCCTCCACTGCCGTTGCCGCCGCCGCCGCTGTCGCTGCCGCTGCCGCTGCCGCTGCTCAATTTTCGATTCCACTCCGTTCCGGGCATGCAGAGGCAGATACGGATGGCTAGCACATCGATATG
>NW_011948429.1:5588519-5592075 GCF_000503995.2 Ceratosolen solmsi marchali
AACGCCGAGCGTTGCTTGCCTCCCACCCCGTTGAGTCGAGCTGATCGCTAGAGATGGGGGCGGTAGGAACGGGGCTAGGAGGGAGCTGGGGCGGTCGTACTGGCCGCCACCTCCATCACCACCACCACCACCACCACCACGAACGCCGCAGCTGTAGCCGCAGCCACCACCGTCGCCGCTGTCGTCGCCGCCGCCGCCGCCGCCACCGCCACCGCCACCGCCACCGCCACCGCCACCGCCAGCTTCGCCACCGCCAGCTTCGCCACCACAGCCACGAGTATAGAGAGGTCGCGAGCCGAGTAGAATGAGCGTCGAGGGAGTTGGCGAGGAGAACCAAACGACGACGAAGAGCGATTTACTTGGCAAGACGCATCGCAATGGCGTATCGATCGAACCACGACCGGGGAGAGCACGAGAGGACGGGGTCGTGTCCGTGGATCATAGAGTCGCCCGTGCGCGCGTGCGTGCACACGGTGACTCTACTCGGGGAGAGAAGGGAAGACACCGTAACGACGTGTTTTTAGAGCGTTGACGGTGGTATACTGCAACGGCGATGATGATGATGACGATGACGACGGTGATAATGAACTACTGACTTCGTGCGTAGCTGTGTGTATGATCACGGCGAAGTACTCCTCCTGCGGCGGCCAAGCCTCGCACGTACGCCTCACTCACACGAGCAAGCACTTGCGACACGTGCAGTTTGAAACTTTATTCGCCGAAACAAGGGAGGGGCGGCAAAAGCACACAGAGAGAGAGAGAGAGAGAGAGAGAGAATGAATGAATGAATGTGTACATGTGCGTGAATAATTAATGCTCTGCTCTCTGAATTTTTTTTCCTCCCAAGAGAATCTCCGTGCCCTCGTACGATTAAGGTCGAGTCAGCCTATTTTCTTAGGTCCCAGGCGTTGTCAAAGACGATTTACCAAGCCAAATTGCGAAATTTTCAATTTTATTATTTTGTTCTTCGGCAATTCGAATTTATTAACCGACACGATGTAACAGAGCATAAAAAATAATTATTACAGTCTCAATATGATTATTATAGGGAAAGCAGCTGTCTATTTTGACTAAAGAGTCGTTGACAATTTTATATTTAGACGATCGATGCAAGATAACCTTTATGATAATGTTGCAATTCTTGCATAAATTTAATAATTATTAATATTAGTGTTATTTATTGGGTTAGTATTAGTATCATAATAAGTTCAGTAGGAAAACCGTTAATGAATTTCAAAAAATGTTTGCTATGGTAAATAGTTTAGGTAAATAATCAGTTTAGGTATTATGGTCAAAGAAGGCAGTACTTTAGTAGTACTAAAAAATATATAGTCATTTCTTTACAATAAAGAAGGAATAAATTAAAATTAAAGATAATTTGCCCAAAACGGCGACGTTTTTTTTTTTTTGTTTTTTTTTTTATTTTTTTGTGGACAATTAAATAGAGAAATGTTGTTAGTAAATGTAGATTATAATATGGCGTGTAATTTATGACTTTGAAAACATGCCGAAATAAAACACAATTTTACTTGATTAGTCACTTCCTTAGCGTAAATTTGACACCCGTACGTCAGAATTATTTAAAAAATTCTAATTTTTATAATTAAAATGAGTCTCCGGTTTCTATCATACATACATGTATATATATATATATATTAGCTAATTAGCTAATTATTGTTATACTAGTTAACTTTCAATGATACAAGCTACTTTATGTCAAGGAATAATGCAATAATCCGAATTTACAAATTTTTTGCAGCATTAATTTTTTTTTTATGATTCTCGTACAATTTTATCTTACGAGCATTAATAATAAGCACCATTAATTGAAATATTATTGATAATTACGGGCTCTGTTAAGAGACGAATAAATCTTAGATACTAGTCGACCAATATAAGTTTATCCTCGAAATTGGAATTGCCCATAGACAAACAACCGCAAAATGGGCATAGAGAGTGAGTGAGAGTGAGTGAGAGAGAGAGAGAGAGAGAGAGAGAGAGAGAGAGAGAGATTGTAAAAATGTACTGAGCTTTAAATGCTCGTGCATTTTATCAAGGTAATAAGCTCTTGGCGGATTATGCACTGCGGGAGAATTGACATGAGGGCACAGAGCGAGAGAACGCGATTGCGATAAACGTCATAAATACGGACAAATGCGAGGAAACTGTGTAGATTGCGAAGCGAACCATCCGTCCTCCGTCCACTTGGCAATCACGAGGATAACGATGACGACGACGACGACGACGACGACGACGACGACGACGACGACGACGACGACGACCACGACGACGACGACGACACGACCAGTGATGCCCAGCCATCTCGCCTCCTCTCCTCTCAACGTGCGAAAGCGTACACGCACACGAGCGCATACGATGCTCTCCCCTACCCTTCTTTTATGCTCGCGAGACCACTACTCTCTCTTCCTCTAGCTCTTTCCCCACGCCTTACTCACTTTTTTTTTCTCTCCCCCTCGCTCGCCCTTTTACGGATTTATTTTTCCCTCTTTATTTATCCCCGTCCCTCTGTCCATCGTCCACACGCGTGCATAACATGCGCGCGCTTAGAGAGCCGATCTCTCGCATTTTACGCGCGTCTTTTTCGCTTTCGGCACACGCGCTTGCGAGGTCACATTCTCACTACCGCCTCCCCACCCTTCACTCACTCGCTCACTCTCTCTCTCTCTCTCTCTCTCTCACTCTCTCTCTCTCTCTCTCTCTCTCTCCCTCTCTATCTGTGTGTGTGCATGCGCCATCGTAAAAACAGAAAGAAGGGAAAAAATTGGTAAAATCGTGCAACGGCAGTAGGACACCGGGAAGAATAAAGCCAAAGCATTTCAATAGTTACTTATACGTGGCGAAAAGTCGCGCATAATTGTGGCCTGCGGAATTCAACAGTGCGTACGAAGCGAGCGCACAATGACTCCGTGCTGGCCACAGTCGCTACTACTCCCAGTCGTCGTAGTGTGTATTTTACAACATCGATGTATTGCTCGCTCGCTTCATTTCCTAGTTTCAGGCCACTTTTTCCTAGTGCCGCCGAAGCGACTGTTAATGCGCGCCGCGTGCGTGTGTGCGCGCGTGTCCGCCCGACTCCTCCGCCCGCTCTCCTCTCCCTCGCTCCTCGACCCTTTTTCCTTTCTTTGTGTACACGTACACTCGCGCACTCACGTACAAACGCTCTTTCTCTCCGTTTTCCTCGGCTCCGCGTACATGCACGCATGTAACGTGCACATATTTTGCATGCGTGCGCACGTAATAAAGAGAAAAAGAGAGTGAAGAAAAAAATGGGCGGGCGGGGGGGGGGGAGGGGCAGAAGCGCACGAAATGCGGTAGTTGCGCATTATTAACACGAGGTCGCACTCGTACTTGTAGTTTTTCCATTCAATTTTTCATGCGTATCGCATGCATTATTTGCGCCACAAGCGGCATACCCATACTTTACGTGCCCGATGATTTTGCGCGGCCCGTCGTTACCGCCGCACGTTTTCACGCTCAACTTCAACTTCCTCTCTCTCTCTCTCTCTCTCTCTCTCTCTCTCTCTCTCTCTCTCTC
>NW_011948429.1:5611335-5623067 GCF_000503995.2 Ceratosolen solmsi marchali
ACCACCACCACCACCACCACCACCACCACCACCACCACCACCACCACCACCACCACCACCACCACCACCACCACCACCACCACCACCACCACCACCACCACCACCACCACCACCACCACCACCACCACCACCACCACCACCACCACCACCACCACCACCACCACCACCACCACCACCACCACCACCACCACCACCACCACCACCACCACCACCACCACCACCACCACCACCACCACCACCACCACCACCACCACCACCACCACCACCACCACCACCACCACCACCACCACCACCACCACCACCACCACCACCACCACCACCACCACCACCACCACCACCACCACCACCACCACCACCACCACCACCACCACCACCACCACCACCACCACCACCACCACCACCACCACCACCACCACCACCACCACCACCACCACCACCACCACCACCACCACCACCACCACCACCACCACCACCACCACCACCACCACCACCACCACCACCACCACCACCACCACCACCACCACCACCACCACCACCACCACCACCACCACCACCACCACCACCCTCTCGTTTTTGAATACTCGAGCTGCTGGCATTTCAGACCAAGTATCCAACGCGCGCGCACGCGCGCACTCCCCTTCTTCCCTCGGGCGACGAAGGAGCCAATGTCTCAACATGCTTCGACATGGTCGAGCGTAATTCCAAAGATTTTACGGTTCTACCTGCCTATGAAATGGTCACCACTCAACCCTTTGGTTGTCTGTAATAGCACGGATCAGGCTCCCTTACCTACACGCGTCCGCGTGCGCACCGTATGCATCTTTCGAGCGCCATTTCCGCTTTCCACGATCGCGCTTCAAATCGCCGCGCGCCTACGTAATAATGCCCCGTCCACAGGCCTCGCCCACGTGGGGCAGCGGGAGTCACGACAGACGGGCGACGAGGGAATCGAGGGGGAGAGGTTCGAGGGGTGGATTGGCCGGGGTCGAGGAGACCTCGTCGTGGAACGGCCCTTACGAGAGGAGGAATCCCCACGTCTAGTCGGCGTCGCCGCTCTCTTTCTCTCCGTCACAGTCACCTCCACCGTCGTCGTCGCTGCCGCCACCACCATCGCCACCACCACCGCCACCTCCACCTCCACCTCCACCTTCACCTCCACCTCCACCTCCATCACCACCTCTACCGCCATCCGGCCGACGCAGCCGTGGCGTCTCGCCACTCGCCAGTCTCACCCACACACGGCCGACCGCCCGCCGAGACGCGTCTCCCTTTCCAGCCGCCCCTCTCACTCTCTCTCTCTCTCTCTCTCTCTCTCTCTCTCTCTCTCTCTCTCTCTTCCTCTCCCATGGAGCCTACTCGCATCTGTCTCGTTCCCAGTGCTCGAGCCTGTACTTGTCGCCTTTTTTCCCTCCTCTGCCACAGTCGCCGCCACCGCCGCTTTGGCCGATTTTCATTTATCTTTGCCGCACGCGTGGGTGTCGGCCGCGCTCGGAAAATACTGTCCGATGAGTCTGGTAACGCCATTGATGGCCAAACGTAATTCTCGCTCACCGTCGGAGATTAAAATGAATGGAAACGGGGGGAGAGGGTGCTGTCATTTATGATACTTGCAAATCCTTGAAACGAGCGCTGATTTTATGCCGACGACGGAGACGCGACTTAATCGACGATAATCCGCTGATGGTTTTTCCGCGATGCATGTAAAAATTCGATGACTCCCATACTCGACTCCAATCAACATCCTCGCTTATCTATCCTCTTATCCTCGTACCTCTCGTTGGATTTTCTAAATTTATCATTACTTTTGGCGATTCAATATTTGAGTGGCAAGCGAGCAGCCATTTTTAACTGCTTAAATTTCCCCTTTTTCGCACCCGTTCTCCCAGCGTTAAAAACATCCGAGTCTCCATACTTTTTAAATGGCTGGGAGGCTCGGCGCCATATTAACGACCTTTTTCATCAAAGCTGCCTGAGACGACGCCAGTGTAGAGAAAATCGAGTTTATTGCCGTTTATTCGGAGTGTACTCGTAACACGAGAGCCTTCTCTCTCCTCCTCCTCCTCCTCCTCCACCGCCTCCTCCGCCTCCTCCGCCTCCTCCGCCTCCTCCGCCTCCTCCGCCTCCTCCTCCTCCTCCTCTTCCCACCCGACCCTCTCATCCGACAACGACGATGATGACGACTACGACGATACGTCTAATAAATGCCACCGTTGTTTACCAACTGTCTTCCGTAGTTCCATGCAGATTAATTAGAAGTCATCGGCTATATAGTCGACGACGGTGTTTATAAGAAAATTATTCGCCGCAGAATAGCGAATGTCGAGAGCCAAGCCGATAAAACCTGCCGTACTTGATATTTCTTTAGATAGGCCGTTGGGTGCGTAACGCAATTAGCGATGATAAAGGCAGATAAATGGGATACAACAGGATCCCGTTTTAACGTGCGACGAATCACGGAATTAGAGAATCGGGCTCGAAAGATACCGAAGCGAGAGAAAGAAAGGAAAAGCTACGCGTTGGCGCTCTGGAGGAGGAGGGAGGGACGGGTCCGATGAGGTGAAAGCGCAGAGGTGGACTATACGTGTTTACATATCTGATGTGCATCCATCGCGCTTTAAAAGCGATAGACAGAGAGAGAGAGAGAGAGAGAGAGAGAGAGAGAGAGAGAGAGCGTGGGAGTGCGGATCGCCGGGCGTGGGGTGATGAGGGTGGAGGGGGAGGGGCACATTTATGTAGGTGTGCGTGAGAGCGGCCTCGACACGAACTCCTCGTGGGTTGAGTGGGGGCGGTGGAGGTGACAGTGACGTTGGCGGTGGCGGTGGCGGTGACGGCGGTGGCGGCGCTGGCGGAGGCGGGGGCGTCAGCAACCAGCGTATGCGTACGGTCGCCTGCACACGCGCTCACGAGGATTATCGGTGTCTCCCCGACGCGGTCGGCCGAGCGTCTAGTCATGTGACCTTCCCGTCAAAATAGCACGCGCGCCCACCTCCGTCTGTGTGCGCGCACTTCGCGGCGCACTAACACACAGGTGCGCAGCGCTTTACGCGCAGGCCGCGAGCAACGAGCCGACGGTGGGTGGGGCGGGACAAGTGGCGGGGGAGGACGACGAGTGGAGTGCAGGTGATAGAGGGGAAGAGCCATTACGGAATAAGAGGAAGCGGATGCGTGTAGGCACACGCGCGCCCGCTTGCACACACGTACGCACACGTAAAGTTGGCGCGCGCGCACGAGAGAGAGAGAGAGAGAGAGAGAGAGAGAGAGGTGAGCGAGGGAGTGGATGAGGGAGAGGCGGCACGGAAATTTCAATTGTACGCGTGAAAAGCGTCTCGCGTATTGGCCTTCGACGAATGCTCAAACTAATGCTCGAGCCTTCGTTATTATTTGTCGAAAGTCGCGCCTTTTTTCTCTTTTACGTGCGCCTCGCGGATCTCGAGTATGCCGATTCACGACGTGGAGGAGGGATTCCGATGGCCCGTTCGCACGTGAAGAACGATTTTTTCTCTCTTGTCATCAATTGCAAGCGAGAGAACCAGAGGGCCCGGGAACACTGACTTCAACGCCGTGTCTACGCCGGGCCAATGAGGTTCAAGGGCGATAAACCGCGCATGTGTAGTTGCATAAAAAGAGGCTGCACTCAAGGTCCGACTGTTGGTCGCGGCCCGAGTCACGGGAAATTAATGGACAGCGTTGAGTTTGCGATGGATGCACTTTCCCGTGCGAGATGCCAATTTGTCAATGGTGCCTCACTTTTTGAAAATCGACACTCCCCAACGAACGAGACGCGCTTGCGTAATGCACTCGAGTGGTTGGAGCGCAAACGTTTGGCAGCGCAAAAGTGTAAAATGGATAAACGTTGGTCGTTAGGTCGGAGAAATGAAGAAAACGAACGAAAAAAAAGAAGAAGAAGAAAAAAAAAGAAAGAAACGACGTTCCAAGCCGAGACAAAATTTGTTTGCATTTTTTATTAATAATACGAAATAACGATTCCCACTTTGCTCGAGAAATGATTATAATGCCTGTAATGTGAGCATAATTATGTAAATACTTTATCGAAATCACTGCTTTATGAGAAGCTGGAAAAATCCAAACACTAAAACCTACGTATGAATAAAATTAATCAAAATTATTGTGTGTAGGTAGGATAAATTTTGCTCAGCGTGTTTTTACAGTTTACATGCACTCACATATACACACATATTACGTTTTTTAGTACTTTTATGCTACTCGAGGCTCTGTCACGTCTCTTCTACAATTTTTATATTTAATACAATTGCGTACGAATAGACGAAGTATAAATGGCTAAAGCTAATTCGACTTTGCCACATCCTTAATTTTAAACATTCGACAAAAACTGTCCTTTTGAATATGCAAACTCAACATTATAGCTTTATCGGTTAATACATAACATAAAATTACGATTATAAGAATATTAAAAGCATTAATCGCCCATATTTAAAAAAATAAAAAAAAATAAAAAATAAAATAAAAAAAATATATATATATTCTTAGCGTTGTACTTAATAATATAAATAAATATTGATTAATTGACTCTATCGAACATGAATTACAAAATATTTCAGTGCCAACTAAGGATATATTTATTAAAGATCTTAAATATTGAAATATTCATAAGTCTCGCTTTTTGTATAATACGTGCTTTATGCAAAATTAAAAAAATACACATACCACGGTTATGGTAAATATAAATGTAAATCAAAACAGTTTCTTAACGATTAAATATACGTATGATAAAAAGTTGATATCAAAGTTTAATTTCAAATTCGCGATAACTGAATTATTTCAGATTGTAAATGATCAATGTTTTATTTCAATACATCAAACTTGATATTGATAAAAATTTGATAATTTCTTAATCTTTTCTTTGAAAACAAATATTTTTTACGCATAACTCGACATAAGTATATTATACACGTGTTAAAAAATTTAAAGGATTTTCAATATTTCATTTGTTTAATAGCAGTCGATGAGCGTCTTTACTAGAATAATATTATAATTATAATATTATTAATAATATTATTTAATAATATTCGTAATCACGTTTTCTGTAATGTTCATACGAATACTTGGACAATATTCAAAATTTACCGTTCTATAACTACAGGATTTCTACATTTTTTACATATATCAATAAAACTCGGTTAAAAATTATTTTTAAGCATTTATTCAAGTACGTAGCAAGGAATGTCACCACGAATACAATAAGCTCTAATAAAGTCGATGCTGACCTTTCATACTTTGCAAGCCTTGAGTCTGCCGAAAAAATTAATTTTTGAATGAAATTTCAAATTTCATTGAGAATAAAATTATTATATTAAAGTGCAAGTATCGATCAATGTATTACATTATATTTGACGAATCACTTATTCGTCGGCATTAAAATTGCATTCGTATTTAAGTATTTGAATAAAATAAACACGTAACGTGCACGCGCTCACGTACACCGAGAGAAAAAACTTATCTGTATTTTTTTAAGTTAACTAGCAGAGCGGAAAAAAATAATTGAATTAAAACCACCGAATAAATTTAAGCGTTTAAAACATTATACATATATTTATCGTATAAGAGTAAAATTGAGGCGCATGAAATTTTTTTAGTTTTTCCTTAATTATAATTATAATTTAAACATTTATTATCATAGATGATGTAACGATGAAATTTACAAATCAAAGTTTATGAAAAAAAATTGGTTCAATCAACATTATTATCACCAATGTCGTGTAAAAATTTGCTATTACATTCGTTATAGATACACACACACACACACGCGCGCGCGCGCACACACACACACACACGCACGCGCACACACACACCCATATATATATATGAAAATGTACATGCGAGAAGCAAGAGAGAATCTCATCCTATTCCAAGTGTCGACTTTTCCAATGTCAGCAATCGCGAGGAATGGTTAGTCTTGGAAAGAATTGCCTTGAGAAGGTCCTAAGATCCTATGGCTTCTTTATAGGGTGGATGTAGCTATGTTTTGAGTGTTTGGTCATCCTGACAAGGGCGAATTATCGGTTATAGTGACTTTACGGGGGGTAGTCTCGTTCTTCTTGATATGTGTCGCTCTCTATTTCGAAGAGATTCGGAAGGTTGCCTGGGTCTTTCTTCGGCCCTTTTATCGCCTCGGCTCATCCTCTCTAACGGCTCTGCTCTTTATCCACAGAGCATCTAGTATGAGGTGTGGCCATAAATACACGCGATGAGGGGAAATCAAGTGTGCGTGCGTGTGTTGGTGCTAAGTATGCTCGCCGCAGATTTTACATTTTTTTTTTTTTTTTTTTTTTTTTTTTTTTTTTTTTTTTTTTTTTAAAAAAAAACAATTATTTAATACTATAGTTTACAAGTGTTGCTATAAAAGTTTATTATTACTGGCTATTACAAGTTTTTACATATCTCTTTTTAAGTCTAAATTCTTAAGACAGCAGCTTATTCCGCGCAAGTGGCTATTCAATTAAATTAACGCAATTCAATTTAAATGTCCAATATTGGCAATTAGATCAAATAAATTTGTTGTGGCAAAATTCTCCCTCATATTAAACACGCAATATTTTTCATTCCCTCTTAAATTAAAAAAAGCCAGTAATTTACGTAATGCTCCGTTTAAAATGAAGGGATAGGTAATTTTTGTTTTTTCTTTTTTTCTTTTTCACTTCGTAGTCTTACGTATTGCGAGACGGACTCGTTGTATTAATACCTGCCTTATGCATATTCTCGTGTGAAATACGCTATATGTTAATCATTGACGTACCTGATATTTAAGTGCGCGGCTCGTCACGAGTTTGACAGATTTGGTGGTTAAAATCTCACGGCACGCGGAATTTTACTCTTTGTATGCGCTCCAGCTTGCAAGCCAGCAATTAATACGTTGAGAAAGACAGAATTTCGATGACAGATACTCTACAGGCATTAGCTAGAGAAGATACGACGAGGAAATATGAAGAAGCAAGTGTGCGTTGGATATGACGTCGAGTATGATGATATTGGTGGGAAAAAGATTTTAGTCATTAACGTATCATTCATTGCTTTGAAATAAAATGAGTATTATTTGGAAGGCAATTGCGAATAGTCAATTTATAAGTATATACAATTACCTTATTGTTCGAGGGGCATAATAATATGCGAATTAGCAAATGGAGGCAATGGATCATGGATATATGGATACGGTGGCATCGGCTATGCATATGATTATACGCTTTTATTGAGAAATAACGTTGTCACTTCTGCTTTAAAGTAGTAAGTAGGAATTTTGATAATTCCTCCCGAAATTTTAAGCCCATTTAACGCACAAAGCCGAAGAATGACTTTGCCTATATTTATAAGACAGCTGAAGGTAATAAAGGAAAATAGTCGAGAGCAAGATGTAGAGATAGATCGGATAGAGCTTGATCGAGGAATTCAATTTAGAGTAGCTTTTGCGACGTTCTCGACAAGATGTGGGCGATTTTGCGCTTCATAGAGAAATTCCAAGAAAGTGATCATACAATGATGCCACGACACTCTCCTACGCGCTAATGGATAGATTTAGACTGTTGAACGATAGCGGCTCTGCTTCTTTTTTCCCCGTGCAATGTTCGGTTTGCGATTGAATTAGAGCTTTAATTAGCCGTAACGAGCCCAAGTGCGCCTCTAATTATGTATTTAAGAAGTGCATCTTCGTTATGAGCTGCTTTCAACTTACGTCTATTTAGATTAATAAGTCACATTGTAATAAGCCGCGGACCGTTGGCCAATACGAAATTATAAAAGAAGCGCGAGTAGGTATTTTCGCGATGGCGTTCTGGGTTTTGTGTGCGTCAAGCATTAATGCTTGATGTTGTCAAATGATTTTTTGCAAAGGGTTGGAGCTTCGCGTGCCACGTATTATTTTCGTCCAGGCAAAGAGGTGCGAGAGTCATTTTGAAAAGCACTCGGCTGAGGAAAACTTTCGGGGGAGCCCGATAAAAGAGGAAAAGTTTGTGTCGACATTAGA
Organism: Ceratosolen solmsi marchali; assembly: GCF_000503995.2. NCBI lineage: Eukaryota > Metazoa > Arthropoda > Insecta > Hymenoptera > Agaonidae > Ceratosolen > Ceratosolen solmsi. The sequence continues at coordinate 5,619,332 of NW_011948429.1, forward strand.
CACAGCAATCCGGGGGATTGGGCGGAAATTCCGAGCAACGGCACTTATGCCATAGAGATGGTTGGGTTCGATGGCTTTGGAAACGATCGCCGTGAGCTGTTCCGAAAAAATGCACGAATCTCGCGCCCCGGGCCCCGAAAGCGAGCGAGCGAGCGACCAACTGAGAGACACAGAGAGAGAGAGAGAGAGAGAGAGATAGAGAGAGATAGAGAGAGAGAGAGAGAGATATAGATAGATAGAGATAGATAGATAGATAGATAGAGATAGATAGAGATTGAGATAGAGATAGATAGAGAGACAGAGAGATAGACATAGTCAGATAGAGATTGAGATAGAGATAGATAGAGAGACAGAGAGATAGACATAGTGAGAGAGAGTGAGAGATAGACATAGTGAGAGAGAGAGAGAGAGAGTGAGAGTGTGAGAGAGTGTGAGAGAGTGAGAGAGTGAGAATGAGAGTAAGAGCGAGCAAGAGAACGAGCGAGGGAGGGAGGGAGGGAGGGAGCGAGCGAGCGAGCGGGAAGAGGGGATAAAGGCTTGGAAGGAAGCCGGCCCCGGATGACGTCGGGAGGCGGCGCACCGTTGTAAAGTCAATTTTCCCGCGGGCAATGGCCTGACAGGCCATCGCGAAGAGAGGAGAGGAGTCCGGGATAGAGAATGACGCTGAAAAAGTGCGCTCCGATGAAATGGACGTGCTCGAGCGTCGCTGTGTTTGTTTATTTTCCGCAGGCCTTCACGGGCGATATCGCGGAAAATAGCGGCGCTCGCTTTCTCAATTCGCTGCTAGCGAATCGCGCGTTACTCGCTCAAAGTATAGAGGCTCTAGCGGCGCAGGGAGCATAGTTTTCTCGAGTACGAGTGCATTGATATTTTTTTGCGGTACTGTGTTCGTTAATTATGCAAAGCCGAGCTGAATCGCATTTTCCTACCAACCATTTGTAAGCAGTGGGACCGTACCGTAAAAAATTTGTATTTCCCGAAAGATTATGCATTTAAATAGAATGCTTTTTCAAAAATGGTTACGATCGTTTGCCCAGTTTACCTTGTAAGCTGGCAAGTTCTATTTCGTTACAATCGCATAGTCCGCATAATTATTCGTTTTGTTGCTAATTACCTTGTTATGTCATTTCAGACGAATGCACATCAGGCAAATTACCTTACATTACATTGTTTGCTTGAACGTATGTACACTCGGCCTTATTATTGCGAACGCGTGTAGTAATAAATTTTAACCTAATGCCGTAATAGAACAGCTTCGTTTGGTGTGCATAATTGTATGCGTCGCGACGATACAAATTTTTATAGACTGAAAGTATCACTAGGGAATGGCAAATAAGGCTAATTCCCCTCTATTCACGTTCGAAAATTTAAAATTTATATCTTACCCGCAACGCTTCTGCCATTGCCGATGGTTTCGCGCTGTATTAAGAGGCAGCATATTTCAGGGATTCATAAATTTCAATTTATGATACGTTTGATTGCTCGCAACTGACAAATTTATTTCTTTAGAGAGGCCATTCTTAAAACTATTTGGTTACTCTGTGATTCGATAAATCTTACTAACGCGTGCATTCTAAGTAGTCACGGATTACTGCAGTCAGACATTTACAGCTTAATTTGTGATCCCAAGTTCAAGTGCTTGGTTAACTGACTTTCTTCCTAGCCCCTTATTAATAAGAAGCTGGGCATTATATAATTAAATTGGACTTTATAACTTACCTAATCCACACGACTAAAGCGAAACATTTTATAAATACTTATGCCACGCAGTACCGTGTATTTGTGTTTTCATCATTCATCCATGTAGATTGCAATAAAAACACTGCATCTTGAAGCATAAGGAAAGATTTCTGCACATTCATATATAATAATTATTTTTGCGCTGCACTTATTGATGAAATATATTTATTTATTTATTGCATTACAATATGACAGCTACTTTTATAAGAGAGTATTCTCATTTTAAACATGAATATTAATTATTGTATTTTGATATGCAATTTTCATTGAACGATACGAATATATAAACAAGATACTTAAAAAACTGATAACTTTTCATTCTTATGAAATATTAGTCGACTGATATTTAGTTCAGATCGATCCCATGTCTATATGGAGCTATAATAAATTATTAACGATTATTTCAATTTCGCGAGTCCGGCATTTTGTTTTTAAAGGCACATATTATATATACATACATATATATATATATATATATATATATATATATATATATATATATAGTATACGTTTAAAGGATTATTATAAGCTTTGTTATCGATTAAATAATTTATTAACGATCTCTCGTGAAAAGTAGAACACGGCTAATACATGTTTTTCATTGAAGACATTAGTGTGGCACAAGGCAAAATATAGCATTCATGGAAGCATCGATAGCAGTTTTCTTAGAAAATAAAAATATAATTTCGCTCGCATTATAGTAATTAGTTGGAGAAACCTACAATTCCTTCGTCGGATCATCACCTTCTTTATGCGATTTCGTGGTATGAAGAGAACGAGCTAAAAATCGCTAAATACATAATGTAATTACGAACACGTTTCTGCCCTCGCGTTATCTTCACGATATGACGCGAAAGCCACGTGAAAACATGTTTACGCAAAGTTCTTTAAAACAACGTTGCACCGATTCGACGCCAAGTACATTTTCAGAGCGATAGCAAAGAGCGGCTTAATTCTAGCTAAATTGAAGATAAGGAGATTATCAGCGCGGCTGCGTGTCATACGATTCTCGACTTTGCTTTAATTTAGACGAGAGGCCCGCTCGGCTCGGGCGTAGGCTTTGAAAATAAATGAAGCAAAGCGCGAGCAGAAGCAAATTAAATTTTTGGCACAATGTCGAGTATCGTCGGGTCCGCGGGACGCAAGATAGGCGCAAACGTGGGCAGCAGCATGCGCTTGCGCTCTCCTCATCGACATCTCTGTCATCCTCGTGATTGTCTTGGTCGTTGTCGTCGTCGTCGTCGTCGTCGTCGTCATCGTCGTCGTCGTCGTCGTCGTCGTCGTCGCCGTCACGGTCGTCGTCGCGCGTTTCGTCCGCTTTATTATAGGAACCGAAAATATTTCGATTCTTGACAATCGGCACGCTTCCCGGAATAAAGCCGCACCGAGAGTAGAAATTCCGAAGCGCCGACAGCGCAAACCTCGGCTCGAAAACGGTAAAACGTGAATTCTCTTCCTCTCCTCCTCCTCCTCCCCCCCCCCCCCCCCCCCCCCCCCCCCCCCCCCCCCCCCCCCCCCCCCCCCCACTCCCCCCGCCCTCCCTGCCGCCACCCCGCCCCCTTCGCCATCATCCGGCATCTCCTCGCCGCCCCGACCGCTCTTTCTTCGTCGAGTGCTCGCCTCTCGAGGAATGCGAGACGCGAGCTCTTATTTTTTCCGAGCAGCCTCTCGCGCCTCTCCGTTTCATTGTTATTTTCTGCCCGCGAGGATAAAAAAGAAGACCCCCCGTCGGTCGCCTCATCGCCGCGTATCGGAGACGACGCCGAAAATATTTGCGGGCACGGGGGTATTTTTAAAGCGCGCGTCTTCTCTCGCTCGATATTCAGACGATTATCCGTGCGCGTATTTCAGCATTCGTGAAATGCAATTTTCGAGATTAGGCGACGCGGACCGGATTAAACACAAGTGACGGTCGATTGATATTTTTTCTTCTCTTTTTTCTTCTTCATCCATTTTCTCTGTGCTTTCTCAAGTCGCCCGGTTGGTTCCGCTTTAT